>NC_052516.1:27814395-28066895 GCF_014356525.2 Nilaparvata lugens
TCTTTCCCTTCTCGTTCTCTCTCTCTTCTTATCATCTTCTTCTACCACTTTTGATGCTTTTTCCATCTTCTATTTTTGAATCACCTTTGGAATCACCTACTTGACAGTGGAAGTCGGTTTCTGTGATAAGATTGTATTGGCGGGCGATGGTTAAGTGGAGAGCACATAAATTGTGCATAAACACTCTGAACAAAAATTCTCTCGGGAGTCTAGGAAGAGAGAGAGAATAGAGAAGAAGGATATGACAAAGTAGAGAGAGAGAGAGATATAGAGGAGTGAGCGAGCGAGCATGAGAATAGGAAAGGGAAAGAGATAATGAATAAGAAAAGAGATATTGGATGAAAAGAGAATAGAGATTAGATTTGAGTTATTTCTAAATCAAATAGTTAGACTCGAAGTTAACTCAGAGATCTCAACTCTTAGAGAGAAGGAGAGAGAAGAGGGAGGTGACAAAGGTAACAATTGGTAAATATGAGAGAGCTGGAAGAAAATAGGGAGAATTGTAGATAAAGAAAAGGGGATGAAACCCAGAAATGCAGGAAATCATGATGGAAATAGAGAAATGATAAAAGAAGGATAGGGAAATGTAAAGAGAATTTAAAATCATGCATAGTACGAGAATACATATCCTTAATGACACGCGAAATTGAGAAATAGATATGGGAGAATGGAATAAGGAGGAAAATATTTTGCAGGATGAGTTTAAGGAAGAAATGAGGAGAAAGAGTGGGAGAGAACGAGAGGAGGAGAGGAGGGTCGGAGAAGGAGAGAAGAAAATCACGTGTCACGTAAGCCACCTCCCAATTGATGATGTGCACTGATTTAATGTAGACCATCTCTAAATTATCCCTCATCAGTTCAAGATTTATGGCTGTGGCAGATGAACTAGTGCAATAACAAGAAAGGGTGAGAGAAGGAAAATAAGAGGTACGAGGCGATGAAGAAGAAGGAGGAGGAGGTGGGTAAGGTAGAAGGAGGAGAAGAAGTCTTATCATCTTCAGGCTTGAAGGATACGTTATTAGGTATCTTGCAGATTAGATCAATGCCACGCTTAGATTATAGGCAGAGTCTCTGGATGCTATAAGTATATAGTATATATATAACTGGTGTATGAAAGATACATACTATACACTGTAACTGTACACGTATACTGTGAACTGTATACTATAGTATACTGTATACTGAATACAGGTAATACTGATTCATACTGACTGTAGGTATGAGGTTACACTGATTCATTCAGATTACTAAGGTATACGACACTTTTCCCTGACTTTAAATTTTCTAGAAAATCTCGATACTCCCCAAGTTTCCATGATTATTATATCCAATATAATTGAAATTTAATTTATATCCAATATCCATTGATTGTAATATTCATGAATTCAGTTATAAAACAAAACAGCTTTATAGTACACTATAAACAAACTATATAATCTATAACTGAATTTTATGAAAATTGAATTTATTATAGCCAATATAACTGAAATATTCCATTGAATTCAGTTATGTACACTGAATATATAAAAACTATATAATCTATAACTGAATTTTATAAAATTAAATTTATTATATCCAATATGACTGAAATATCATATCCAATATCCAATTGATTGAAATATTTAATTGAATTCAGTTTATAATTCATTCGTGCAACTAATAGTTTTCCGGGTTAACATTTTCAAAATCTTGGATTTTGTCATGCTCATGATGATTACTGACCAAAATATCACATTATAAGGTTTACAATCTCATTCATGAAACCGATACATCAAAATATGTAGGTATTACATTTTTGGACTGAATTTGCTTATTGTTGACCACATAGAATTGCAAAACATCTTGTTCTCAAAAGCCGGAACAGACTAAGTACACAGACCTAAAGAAATAGAACAATGAGAGGAATACAGTAATAATTAAAGAGGAGTAGATGATACAATAAAAATTGATAAAACTGAAAATCCACACTTGGATGATTGAAATGAGAAGTCGTGGGACGGAGAAGAATAATAATGAAACAGTATGAAGGGATATTTGTTGAGTAACAAGTGATAATGAATGCAAAAAAATTGTGGAAATTGGGAAAGAATTATGAGAAGAACAAGAAAAAGACGTGAAAGGAGATTGAGAAGAAGGAAAATTAATAGGAGAATAATATCGAGTGACCTTGCTGGCTCAGGTCTGGGGTCAGAGTTTTCAGGTCACAACTGATCAATTTCAGGGCCTTTTTTAGGAGAAGTGAAGAAGGAAAATAAAGAGGATAGGAAATGAGGAAACTGGAAGGAAAATAAGAAAGGGGAGTAGAAGATGTACGGAGAGGAATAATATTATTATCATAAAAAAGAAGGAGAAAAATAAGAGGGAGGAACGCGGATTATATGAGTTGTAAGAAAAGCGTTGGAGTCAGTAGAAAATGAAACTTCATCCACAACCGTAATTACTATTCAAAGCACGCTTTCCTTTAAAAAATCAAAAACTCCACAAGAAATCCACTCCAAATAAGAAATCAAGAATCGTGTACGTAAACATAATTTGCATAGTTACATTCAGATTAATCCGCCGACCACCATATTTATAATTTAATCTACATCAGCCTTGCTCCACTGATATAATGATGTCCACTCCCCATCAACATTCTGAAAATATGGAAATCCAAGGCAAAAACAACATTTTCACCTGCCTGACACTTTGATGATAGAGGCTGACTATTATCCAGCGAGAAGCTGCCATCTAAGTGAGATCATTTATTACATTCATGATTACCTGCAGAAGTCATGCTTCGCATTAATTCGAGTAACTTGAACTGGATTATTTGAAGCTGGAGTGGAGTATCATGTTATGTTGTCTTGCTTTGAGAATATGTGTTGAATTGGCATTTCTTGTTATTATAACTCCATTTACAGAAATATGGAAATGAATTAGGAAGTTTCGAATTTATTTAGGCCAATGTTAAGGTGCGAAGTCGCGGTGTAGCTTTCATTCTCGTTCGATGCCACTAAACAGCTGGCAATTATTGAACTGATTAAATTAAGGTGCATTTTCGTGTGTGCTTAAATTTCCGCAGTCGACGATGGCAAGCATTGTTGAGATTCATATTGTCCAAATATCAAGTGTGCTAAAACAGCTGATCATTTAACTTTTCATTATTTGTGTTTATTATTCAAGAATTAAAAATTTCTGATAGTATCAGAATATTGCCATTTGAAATTATAATCATAGTTTAAAGTATAAACTCAACCTCCCCGATCAAATTGATTCATAATAATTGAACATAATCATTTAGGTTATTTAGACAAATTGAAATCTACCCAATCTGAGATCCTCACCCTGTCTTGGTCGACGACGGTATTTACACATACAGATGTTGATACTATCAGAAATGTTTTTATTCTTGAATAATAAACACAAATAATGAGAAGTTATTTGATCAGCTGTTTTAGCACACTTGAAATTTGGACAATATGAATGTCAACAATGCTTGCCGTCGTCGACTGCGGAAATTTACGCATAAACGAAAACGTACCTTTAAGGGCTGGTTACCGAGCACGGGATTTAGCTAAGTTCCAGACTTTTAACAGCTGAAGTCAGAATATTGGATTTCCGAAACGGGGCGTAGTCCCGTTGATCTGATTAGGGAATGAAATTGAATTTCAAAAACTATAAAATTGAACACAACATAAAATAAAGAGGAAATAGTGTAAAGTTTCAGCTATTTTGAATTATTTAGGAATGTTTCATCTCGTCAAGGAAAAACGTTTCAATTATGGAAATGAGAAAATAAAGATTATAATGAAAACTGCGACTACGTTTCGGGAAGCCAATTTTCTGACTCCAGCTGTTTAAAGTCTAGAACTTAGCTAAAACCTGAGCTCGGAAACCAGCCCTTGAAAACTAAAAACTAAAATACCAAAGCTGGTAATGAATGTCATCGGGCTGAACCGCAATATTGAGACTTAACCGTTCTGTTCGCTCCCATGTTTTTAAATGTATTTGTGTTACATGAAGGTCGATCGCGAGCACGACCTGAACTGAAAGCTATACATCGATCTGACTCTTCAGTTTATACCCTTATAGATTGAGAACTTTGAGTCTTTGAAGTTTAAATAGGATTGAATAATAATCAATATTGAACGTAAATCAAAATTAATACATTCAACCACCCGAAATACTTCAGCTACTGAAATTTGATTATTTTTCAGTTATTAAGTTGAAGCATGCCTAACCGGTAAGAAGGAACCTGGTTCGATTCCCGGACTGGGAAATAGTTTTTGGATGGTAGCTCTCATAGAATTTTTTCTAGCTGTTCACCCTGTTTTCAGTATTCTCAGTAACAGAAGTCTTCAGGGTGGTTGGCACCATTCAATTTGAATTTTCGTTCAATAATAATCCTTTATGATTTAGCATTTGAATATTATTTATTTATTAAATTAATGAGAATTACACAACTTACAGAAAAGTACGACAGGCTTCTAAGCCCAAAACGGTTCCAATTCTAATTTATACAACAGTCCAATGTAGCTAGGTTATGTGTCACTTAACATTCATTCTTCAATAAATTACACACTCAATTTAAAATTCAGAACACAAATTCTAATTCATTCCATCTGTAAATCAGATTAGATTTCTTCATTTATGTAAGATGCTATAGAAGGGATTCAGAGATTGAAGAGATTATTTGTTTTGTAACAAATTCATATTTTATCTATAACTCACTATCTCAATATCACTGTAATATTGTAAACGTTTTGAACACACTTTACATTTCATGATTCATCTACGAAATAATTATCATTTTCTCACTCTGTCACAATAATCATAAACAAGAAGAGGTGATAGGAATTCAGGAGATGAAGTCCCGCTGGAGACTTTAAAGCGAACTGAACAAAAAGGATGAGAGTGTAGTTCTATAACTTTTGACCCAGTTAGTTTTGTGGACGTAAGAGAACTTAAACAAATCAATGAAAGTGTAGTTAATAACTATTGACCGATTTATATTAGTGGGCCTCATATTTCTTCTCAACGAAATTCTCTCAATCTGCATAAATTCTCCTCGTTTAACGAAGATCGAAAATTAATCATCCTCTGCTTAACAAGCTGTTAGACTAATTATTGATTCACTTCCAATCAGACAACCTTCTCCGACAAATTCGCTATGTATCTTTACTGCAATAACTCAATCGGTAATCAACATCTCAAGTACAAGAATTAACAGTCAATTCCTACACACGACTACTTCAAATTCTGCAGGTTAAATTTGTAAGCTCTAAGTATGTTATTCAAGAATTAGTTATTTGTCTCACTTCTGAAGACTTAGTATAAGCCGGCTTGTCTGCATGATTACCTTTGGTACTCGACGCTATTTATTTTGAATGACAGCACAATTACAGCATTCGAATAGAATTTGTCTGACCACGCATCAAGAATTCACGAGACGTTTAAATTTATTCCAGAATTGAGATACCTCATTTGTAAATGTGAAGCGAAGCGTTATTGAGATGTTTCGATATCTGTTACGAGAAAGGTGTTCAGTATACAATAATATTATACAACTTAATTTATCAAAAGTATATTTATATTTGTAGATAAAGCTCGATCATTTACTTATTAGAAGATTTTTTTGAAGTTGTTGTGAAGTCAGTACAGTAATAAATTGACCGAGCGTAGTGAGGTCTAATATTCTGAAATTCTACGGTTTTGCATTTCTCTTAATGTTTATATGTTTATATGTTGCGCATTTACGGCGAAACGCGGTAATGGATTTTCATGAAATTTGACAGGTATGTTCCTTTTTAAATTGCGCGTCGACGTATATACAAGGTTTTTGGAAATTTTGCATTTTAAGGATAATTTAAGAGGAAAAAGGAGCCTCCTTCATACGCCAATATTAGAGTAAAAATCAGACTATTATTATTCATCATAAAAATCAGCTGACAAGTGAACACAGATGTGTGGAGAAGAATTCCTGACTGGCAATTGGGAGGTACCGGGTTCGATTCCCGGGCTGGCAACTAATTTTTGGATAGTAGTTCTCATCGAATTTCCATCTATCTGTTAGCCATGTTGTCAATGTCTGCAGTAGCAGAGGTCTTCGGGGTGATTTGCAGCATTTATTTAGGATTTTCGTTCAATAATAATTATATATTGATTAGCATTTGAATAAATGCATTCTCTATTTAATTCCATCTGTAACATAGAACATCTTGAAAATGTATCTTTCCATCAACGTTGTAGACAGTTGCAGCCAGACCTGATAACAGCGCTCACACTCACATTTCGGGACGACACGTCACGGTCCGATAGGACAGAAAGCTCTATGTTTATTTAGGATTTTTTGTAGACATTTTAAATTGATAAATTATTTATTAATTTATGAGAAAACATAACAACAGGTCAATGTAGCTAATTGAGCGCGAGGTCTACTGTTCACAGAACTACTAGTAATTAAAGATTTGAACTGGATGGTGATGAGAATAATTCTTCGCGTATCATCATAATAATCTAATCTAGTTCTGAGCTTCACCATAGAAAATAACTATAAATTACACTTGCAACTCTATACTCTAAGGTTCTACCAAAAACGATGAAAGTAGAATTTACTTTCCTATTTTTAAGCTAACCATTTTTTTCTTTGGCTCTTCCAAACCGAATTATTTTCTTCCGTATTCTTCCTCTTCCTTTTTCTCTACCCATCTCTTTTTCCACCCGTTTCTCCCACTCTTCCTGATTATCTTTCTCCTTCTCCTCATAATATTCATCTCTCCCTGCTCATCTTAGTCCTACCTCATCAATCTCCACTTCCACCTTCTTCTCCTCCATCTCATCCTCCTATTTTTTATTCTTTACATTCTCCTCCTTTTCATTTTATCCTCCTCCTCTTCTTCTTATTCCTCCTCCTTCACCTCCCTCTCCGCCTACAACTACTTCTCCTTCTTCTTCTTCTTCTACTTCTTCATGGTTTTTTCTCTCTTGTCTTCTCCTTGTTCTCCTTTTCTATCTTTACCAGTCTTTCCACTTGGTCTAGGTACTCTTCTTAATTCTCATTCCCTTTTACTCTTGTTTGCCCCTCCTTCTTCTGCTCTATCTCTCTTATTTTGCCATTTTCTGCATGTAGGTACTTTAATATAAATATATCATCACACATTCACATATTTTAAACATCATCATTCTGATAAGTGGCAGCAACATCATCATCATCAAGCACTCCCAAAATCCTGTTCAGAATTTTACCAGCAATAGAATCGAATCCAACATATCAAAATTTTACGACACCTCCTTGAAGTCTCTACACGCCCTGTTACACACTCCAAAAAATTTGAATACAAATTGCATCGCAGCCCGAAAATTCAGATTAAATTCGTCGAGAACTGCTCTCCTATATTATAACACACATCAACAACATCAATCTTATCTCGTAACTGAATTCATCAGATACCTCGTGCGAAGAAAACAAGAACACTCAAAAATACGAGACTACTTGATCTGTATAATGAGATTAAAACTGATTAAACTTGTTCCACGATCACTTACAGTACTTAGATCCTGTTTCTAAACTTCAAATCGTGCTCCCAATTCCAGAACTCATTGATTAAACAGTTTTGTTTGTAAATGATCTTGAGATATCCAACTGAGATAATATTCTGTATTCACTTTCCATCCAATTTGCATGAAACATCAAGTAGTGATGTGGATGTGTCGGGGACTATTTTTGGTAGATCTTATCAGAGAGCACGTTTAAATAATCTGCTAATCCTTGTTTCTCATATCAGTTGATACCGGAATCAATTTCCAAGGCGTGCTGGCCTGCGAATTATCGTTCTCAAGCTGTTTGAACAAGTCTTTAAAAGTCTGTTCTTCACTTCGTAATGTCAAAGACATGCAGTATCTATCCGGAATCTTGAAAATGTCTTGGGGACATATCTAATTCGTGTAACGATTTTCAGACCAGTCTACTTGTAGTAATGGGAAAATGTGTTTAGACACTATGCAACACATTTAGTAGAGTCATCTTAGATTAAATAATACCTAATCTATATATAAATAAAAATCGAGCCTCAAATTTTGACATTCAATAACTTTTTCATGTATGCACCGAATTTGATTATTTTTGTTAAGTTGTGTTTGTTATGTTCAGGTGCAGGTTTATGGCCTATTAAATCTATGACCAGACTTCAGGACTCTTTCCTACGGTCCTTCAAAGTATTCATGTAGGTAATCCTTATGGAAGAAGATTTGTGAGCTGGCCACACAAAGAAATAAAAATCAGGTGTTATAATCATTGCGTCATCCAACAGCCGTCGGTAGATATGTTTTCCTATTTTCTTTCTACTGGTTCAAAAAATTATAATTCTAATAATAATGCCGCGGTACGAACGACGACCAAACTTGGGTCGTAGAACTCGAAATGCTGTAAATTTAGAATATGCACGGGAAAATCAGCAGCTAGGAGATATAACATTCAATTTCCCAGCAAGCTGCATTCAACTATATCTAAAAATACAAACTGCTGAACAACTAACTAAGCATATAGGAAGTCCATATTCAGATATAAATGTAAATACTAATTGTTGGATAATTTTCATAAAAATATAGTGCATCAGATTAAGCAAAGACTAAGCACACCTGATGAGGCACGGCTTGGTGATACAAAGTGTTGATCTTGCGGAGATTGCCTTATCACACCGTTCCACGCCATGCCTGATTCAGTGTGTGTGAGTTCTTCCATCCAAACCAATAAGCAAGAAGCACCTGGATGCGAAATGCCGCATCGCGCCTCCTCAGGTGTGCATCCAGCTAAAGTTTGTCATGAGATGCATTAACTATTTGGCGGTACGAAGTTCGCCGGGCCAGCTAGTAAACATAATAAAATATGATAAACCAGATTAGATATAATCTGAAGATTTGGCACATATCACTTGATATTATTACTTATCTTTTTTCAAATGAATTAGTTCATAGTTTAATATTAACACTAGCAGGTAACCCGTGCTCCGCAAGGGTCTATATATTAAAACTTGACAAATTGAAAACTTGTCGTAATGAAATCTTGAAAAATTGGAATAAACCATCATCGGTTAATCCTATTAATATCGGGGCACCGAGCTTCGCTAGTTATTTTTATTTATTGATAAACAGAACACTATTCTCTTAAATGATCGTGTTTATATTTTACAGCTTTATACGCAGGACCTCCTGAATACTATTTAGGAGGTTCTGCTATACGTCAGCTTATGAATTTCGGGCATGCGATATTTTGATTTTCCACAGAATCACTCGCTCACTTTTTACTATCCATAGACGACGAAAGTCTCAGCTGTTTCAGTCAAGGATGAATTATTCTTTTTATGTAGTTCAGCGAGTTTTCCCAAGGATGAGACCTAGTGCAATCGAATTTTTTATCATAAACCCACTATGTTCCAAATTATATTAAGCGAGCAACTTCAGTATTTTTATATCTCGTTATTTATGTTCAACGGATCTCGAAAACGGCTCTAACGATTTTTACGAAATTTGGAACATAGTAGGTTTATGATATTAAAATTCGATTGCACTAGATCTCATCCTTGGGAAAACTCGCTGAACGACATTAAAAGGATAATTCATCCTTGGCTGAAAGAGCTGAGACTTTCGTCGTCTGTGGATGGTAAAAAAATGAGAGAGTGAGTATGTGAAAAATCAAAATATCGCATCCCCGAAATTCATAAGATGACAGATAGCCAGCTGTGAAATATAAACACGATCATTTTAGAGAATTGTGTTCTGTTGATCAATAAATAAAAATAACGAGCGAAGCTCGGTGCCCCGATATTTAAGAATATATATGCAAAATTTTAAGTTAATCAGTCCAGTAGTTCAGACGTGATGATCCGTCAAACATAATTTTCATTTCCCGTACGTGTATAAGCCAGTTCTTTCATTTATTATAGTATAGATTAACTAAATGAAATTATATTTTTGTAGACCTCTTCATGTTGTTATCATGATGAATAGTAAACAAGTTGTCAGCGATAAACCTTGTACTTTGAAGGGCGTAACGCAAAAAAATTCTATCTCCTTCTAGAGCGTTACGTAATATTTAAATCGCCCCCTCTCAAGCTATTCTCTCAAAATCAAGTTATCAAAGAAAATGATTATGTAATCTCACAACCTCTTCCAGGCTGACTTTGAAATATTTCAAGGTACACAAATGTAATTTTCAGATATTTGGTGATCTATTTAAGCTTCAAAACAGAAGCAGAATGTTTTCACAGAAAAACATTTTTTTCCGATCATTAATTTTTGAGATATTATGAGCGCCTAAAGTTTAAATTTTTGGGACAGAAAATTTCAAATTTGGTAAGAGATAAAACCATGAGATTTAGAGGATAAATTCTTCATAGTATTTTCTTTACTTTTAGCTGAGTTATTTTTAATCATTATTAGTAAATTGCATAACTTTCTTGAAAATTAATATTTTTAGAAACTTCTTGTTTCATTCAATCAACAACACCATGAATAATTTTTCCTCTGAATCTCATGGATTTATCTCTTACCGAATTTGAATGTTTGACCTGAAATTTAAACTTTAGGCGCTCATATTTAAAAGAGTAATGACCGGAAAAAATGTTTTCCTGAGAAAACTTTTTCATTTTAATAGCTTGATGATATACAAATCGAAAAACTTTGAAAATTATCACCAGTAGAAAGTTTATTTTTAGCCTTTGGAAAGCCTTGTGTTCAGTAATTGATGGAAATCAATTCTTGACATAACAACTTTGACATAGCTATAATTCGAAAATGAAAATATCCTTCAATATAATGCAGTACTATGCAGACAGGTGGTATCCAATCGTATACGTTATTCTTAAAGACGTTTTCAGAAACCAATATTACTAATCAATTATAACGTTTGTGGGAGTTGGCTACTGGAGCAACCTAAGTGTGCTTGGCTAATGATATTTTTATGATTCCAAAGTATATGTTTTCCTCTATAAGTAAGGTCATTTCTATCAGGGATGATACAATTATAGAAGTAATCTTTAAACAATAATAACATACCAGTACCAAGAAGCGATGCCTAACGAGGTTGAACATGGTTTTTTACCTGCAAAAGAAAAACAATAATATTTTATTAAAAAAATATATTATATTAAGCTGAACTTATTATCCTTAATTGGACAACAAATAGATAACAAGCTATTTTACAACTAGAACCGGCCTTCCAGGCTATGAGCTACCAATCCAAATGAAAGTTGAATATAGGTACATAAGAAAATTAGACTTTTTTGAAAATTACTTTCATAACGTTTCCATTCATATCTTTGATGATTTGATTCCTATTTATAGGTATATTCAATTTTTTCATTTATTTGTCTCTGTATTGGATATTTTTACTGAAAAAAATCTAAAAAAAATATCTCATGCTATTTTGATTCACAAAGTTAATCGTTTATTAAGGGATTTATTATTATTTTGCCCAACTTTGTATTATATATTATTGTATTATTTTGCTTTGATGACAAGATAAAATTTGATTTATTGACCGAGCGAAGTGTCTAAAAGTCGATGGTTTGGCATTTCTCTTAATGTTTAAATGTTCAAATATTTTATATGTTCATATGTTGCGCATTTACGGCGAACACGGTGATAGATTTCCATGAAATTTGACAGGTATGTTCCTTTTTTAATTGCGCGTCGACGTATATACAAGGTTTTTGGAAATTTTGCATTTCAAGGATAATATAAAAGGAAAAAGGAGCCTCCTCCATACGCCAATATTAGAGTAAAAATCAGACTATAGAATTATTCATCATAAATCAGATGACAAGTGATTACACAAATGTGTGGAGAAGACTACCACTTTATTACAAATGTATTGCTGTATTTCCATAAGGTCTATAGTTTCAATCAGGTACTTGTGGATGAGAACTGTTCTACTGTTCACAGAAACTACTAGTAATAAATCGTTTTTAGAGTTATAATTGCAATTGTATGAGTTTCAATAGATTTTTCTCACCAACCCACATTCCATTCAGCGATATAAATAAAAATATAAATCCGAGGTCCCTATTTGAATTATTACGTCACAACATAGTTAAGAATCACTCTAAAATATTGCATAAGTAGCCGAAACATGTCGTGACGACATAATTTGAAAAGGGTACTCAAATATTTATTTTTATTTGTATTCAAAAGTAGCCCTTAAGAAAAAATATAATTCATTCAGCGAGTATAAAATGTAACTCTGAATGAATGGGATATAATTTCTATACTCTTCGATTCCATTATCGATAGTAATTCCAATCAATATGACAATCCTGTTTTGAATCTGCAGAAAAATTCCGACATCCATTAACATTCACATCACGACATCCCAGCAAACACCAAATTCACAAGCTTTCATCCTGGAAGTGAGGATGCCTTGCCAAAAAAAGATCTTATCCGACAAATTTGGCGCCAAATGATTTTATTGCTGGTCACACAAGTTTCAACAGTCGTTAAAATAATTGATGGTATCAGTTCAGTCAAGCTTCCACAATATAAATATATTATTCCTCAAAGTTATATACTGTATACTATACATACAGTACTACTATATACTACTATATATATTAGTACTACTAATATATATTATTCCTCAAAGTATATACTGTATACTATACATACAGTACTACTCTATACATATTATTATTCACACACTGAAACGAAAAAAGCCTGCTTCACGGACCTACATCAGTACAACTCCAAAAATACATCAATTTATTATATATCTAGTATATATATATATATATCAAGTATTCATATTGCATACTAATTGAAATTTTTACTGCGTTACCGATAATATATTTCGAGCCGTGAGCTTTCTGGCTTATTTTGGCAAAACAAGATGATAAGTACCCCGGATTTGGGAATGAGTTTATTGCTGTAAAACAGGATTTTTGGCAGTAAAGCTGAGAGAACGTACAAGTTGTGTGTTGAATTGGGCGCATATAATTCATTATAGCAGTGGTAGTCTGGTTATCAGTTTTAAAGGAACTACAATTTTTATACCAAATTATTATTGCCTAGTCTTATCAACTCCTATCTGAAAACTATCCAGCTATAGTGTGGTCCACGTTATAATGGCAGTGGATAAAGATAGAAGAATAGCGATGCCGATTCTCTGCATTAATTAATTATATTTCTACACTGTCAAAAACATAATTGTCATCGTTGTGGACCTAGAAAAGGATAGTAACACCGGCTTTGTCGAATGATAGGCAAGGATAACGAAACCAAAGTTGATCAAATACTGTCATTATAACGTGGACCTCACTATAGTGATTTATACTAGAGCACTAAAGGAAATAACTGGCTTATTAGTACGGGATAGGAAAATAATGTTTGACGCATCATCACGTCTGAACTACTGGACTGATTAACTTGAAATTAAGCGTATAGATTCTTGATTAACCGGGGATGGTTATAGGCCTATTTTCAATTCTTCAAGATTTCACTACGTCAAGTTTCTAGTTTGTCAAGTTTTAAAATACAGCCTTGCAAATCACGGGTTACTTACCAGTCTTAGATATAGTGATTCGTATAGTAGCGGTCCTGGCTAAACCAGAGATCAACTATCACTTATCTCTTTTTATAAAGAAATATTGTAATACTACAACTATTACTCGTTCTCGTAGTATTTTTTTTACTATATTGAAATACAGCTTGCTATGATATATAAATCAGACTTGAGGTCAATAATTGGCGGTTGAAGTATATCAGGCTAGGTGAGACCTTTCAGCTAAGAATTTTCAAGTCCAATGAAGATTATACTACTTGTGATTTAAAAAAAATAATTTTTCCTCCACCTACTGTCTAAAGTACTTACTTTACTTCCTGAAACCTAATACTAAAGTGTCACTTTTTAGCTCTCTGTAGTAAAAAACAGAAAAACTCCCTAGGGAGTAAACGTGACTCCATTTAAATAACATGAGGAGCATCTCTATTTTGAAACTTACATTGTAATAGGTTAGAAGGTCTAAGCTCAGATCAGAGGTGTCTGTCATTGAGTCAACTGAATTCAATACCACAACCAGAAATTTGATTAACTCATGAAATATATATTTGTATGATAATTATTATATTCTTAATATTAGTGAACGATAAAAATTTATGCAATTTTTAAAATATTTTATTCTATTCAAAATACCAGCCAACAAATATTTTTGATCTGCAATTCAAATCTGAACCACGTGATCTGGAGTCAGCCATTTTTGGTAGCTGCTCAGCTGATATAATTGTTACAACTTTTGCCGAAAGATAGCGCAATCGGCAGTGCCAATCAGATGACCGGCTTTTGGGTTTTAGATTTAGGTTATGTTGTTAGGAATCATTGTCACCAATACGTAAGTTATTAGAATGGTTTTATTTGCAGTTTCTATAAAAAAATGTAGATGGAGGAAAAATGTTGTGTACATTACGAGCGAAAAATACTTTTTCTCCCTCAGGAAAATTGCTGCCCTCAGCTTCGCCTCGGGCTTCAAACTTTTCCCCACAGGGAGAAAAAGTCGTACTTTTCACTCTCGATATACAAATAACTATTTTTAAAGGGTTTTCCAACAGTAACAAAGCTTGATTGCAGTGATTTGCTTGAGTGAGCTGGGAATTCGTTAATAAATAGAATTGTTGGTGGCATTTTTAGTTCCACTTAACACTGCTAAGTACTAACTAGCATTTCTATTAGACTGCTAAGTACTAACTGAATACAGTTCTATAGTTGTTAGCAAGAGGGCGTGTATACTAGTACCTGTACCGTACAACAGGTGAAAAATGATGATTATTGCAAACAGATTGTGAAGAAAAAGAATATGAAGGAAACAGAAGCAGAAGAGGAAAAATATTGGTGAGGATAAAGAAGATTAGATTAGATTTCTTTATTCATGTATGTTACAATATTTACTGGCTTATACACTAATTTACATCAAATGAGGGTGATGCTAATTATTCAAAGAATTTTACAAAGTATAAAAAATTAATCATTGAGAATAAAGATTAAATGCAATTAGAGTAACGATAATAATATAATAATGTGATGTAACTTCATAAATCGGCGGTGTTTCAACAAATAATTGTCGATTCTCTAAGAAGAATATAAAATAATATCCTTCCCATCAACACACGACCAGGGAGAAGAAGGAGGAGAGGAGAAAATGAGGAGTGAGGAAGATGATTAGAAGAAGAAGAAGAAGAAGAAAAATAAGAAGAAGGAGAGGGAGAAGAGAAAGAAGAGTGGGTGCTGGTGGTTGGCAAAGGCCATTGCATTAACCAGAGCAGAACATCAAGGACAGTGACCCAGTGACTATCAACAGCATTTCTCTCTTCCTTCATCATTCTCTCCCATTCTCTACTCATCCCATCCTTCTCTCTCACAGACTCTCAACTGTTTAACCCTCATACTCTCTTTTTCCATTTCTCCGTCTCCTAACTGTTATCGGAAGAAGGAAGTGCCAATAGCCAATATCAAGATATCATATGCAATACCAATCAAGTCATTGAACTAATTGTTTACTTTATAAACTAGTAAACAAAAATGTCTATCAACTAGTTGTAATCTCTATAAACTAGTATATCCTATTATATTAAGCGAGCAATTTCTGTATAATATTATTCATATCTGGTTATTTATGTGTAACGGATCTCGAAAACGGCTCTAACGATTTTCACGAAATTTGGAACATAGTAGGTTAATGATATAAAAATTCGATTGCACTAGGTCTCATCCTCGGGAAAACTCGCTGAACGCCATTAAAAGGATAATTCATCCTTGGCTGAAACAGCTGAGGCTTTCGTCGTCTGTGGATAGTAAAAAGTGAGCGAGTGTTTCTGTGGAAAATCAAAATATCCCATTTCCGAAATTCCTAAGCTGACGTATAGCCAGCTGTAAAATAAAAACACGATCATTTTAAAGAATTGTGTTCTGTTTATCAATAAATGGAAATAACGAGCGGAGCTTAGTGTCCCTATATTGAAAAGTGATTATGAGTTCTTTAGTTATTGGAGGTTTTAATACTACTCTATAAACTAGTAAAGAAATCTTTATAAACTAGTTGTAATCTCTATAAACTAGTATATGAAAAGTAATATGAGTTCTTTAGTTATCGAAGTTTTTTCTACAGAAATTGTGAAATGATGATCAGGCTACTTCATTATTAAGTAATAATGATGATCGATTTGAATCGATAATAAATTGAAATTGATTTGAAATTACAATAATCTATATTACAATAGAGAAAAGAATCAGCCTATACACCTGCGGGATAGGAAAAAGGCATCAATCAATTGATTATTAATCAAACTATTTCTCTCTCTCACACACACTCTCTTTAAGGGCTGCTTGGCAGAGAGGACCTGGGGTTCTAGCTCCGCCCTAATTAAGGCATAATATTATTAGTTAATCAATCAATGTCTCTAAATTCGCACTTCTAGGATTAAAATAAAGACAGTAATTCAATTCAACTCTCTCTCTCTCTCTCTTTCCTATTAGGGCCACTTGTAATATAAATAGAAATACAAATCTCAGTACTCTTTTTTGAATTATATTTAATTTTGAAAATAAATTCATTTACTTCATATCACTTGAAAATGGCATGAATGTCCGAAGCATGTTGTGATAAAATAATTCAAAAAAGGGTACTGAGATTTTCATTTCTATTTTGACACTATATCTAAATTTGAAAACTTTAAACAAGTTTCCCCGATTCAAAAAAGTCAAGTAAATATGACGAAGTCAGAAGTAGTGGAGAGAGTTTGGAGATTAGAATAATATAAAATTATTTCTAGTTATACTAGCCAAATATTTTAGTTCTCTAATAGACTACTGATGTGTTCCCTTCAAATTCTCTTCCAATCACAATTCAAGTAGAAAACTCTCAGTCGAATTGAGAACTTATTAAACGTGGAAAAGTAATTTCCTTTTATGTAAATTTGTCCGATTTATATCTAAACTGATATCAACATTATCCCAGTCATATTCCACAATATCAAGGCGAGTACCTACATTGTTTCTAGCTTTGTTGAGTTATCATTCTCACCAGAATAAAAATGCAGGGCTTGTAACAATTACTGGGAGAATTTATGAGAAAAGTGAAGCTATTAGCTAACAATTCACTGTTGAAGTTAATGGGCAATATTTCCAATGTCCTTGGCCGATTTTTATCCCAGGCACGAATTTCGTGATCTGTTTCAGCTCTAGAATTTCGATTTCTTTTTTCTTGCCTTTTATGTCATTCGTTTTCTGTCGCACTGTTACTTATGTCTTACTTAATAAATTGAGTATGTATATCTCGAGCTTTATAACATCCTCTTGCTCCTCCATTTCCTCCTCCTCCTCTTCTTCCTACTCTTCAACCTATTTTTCTTCTACCTCTTTTCCTACTCTTCCCCCTCTTTCTCCTCATCCTGCTCTTCCACCTTTTTATCCTCTTCCCCATCATACATCTCTGCCTCCTCTTTCTCCTCATCCTCCTCTTCCACCTTTTCATCCTCTTCCTCCTCCTCTTCCTCCTCTCCCTTCTTTTTCTCCTCTCCCTCCTCTTTCTCCTCTCCCTTCTTTTTCTCCTCTCACTCCTCTTTCTCCTCTTCCTTTTCTTCCTCCTATTCCTTCTCTACCTCATCTTCTACCACCTCCTCTTCTTCCTCCTCATCATCCTTTTCCTCCTTCTACTTCTCATTCTCCTTGTGTTTTGATGGGAACAATATTATTTTATACTAGTAGTTCTGCGAACAGTAGACCTCGCTCATGAATACAACGTTCAATCCAATGAGAAGGGCCAGTACAGTAAGTTCAGTATATTGTGAGGATTTAGCCATGATTGTCATTTATTATTTTCTCCATTGAAAGTGCTAGATACACTGTTTGCAGGGACACCGGTCTTATCAATGAGGTACCTTTATATCGTCTCCATATTTACAATATAAAAATATATTACAACTCTTCTAATAATTAATTATAAGACATCGGTCAACTGACGGAAAAATGGAATAATAACTATGCAGTAGGCAATTTAGATGATGAATTGTCTCACAGACGATGGTGAGATGGAAAATTATTCTAAATAAGATGATTTTCGAACTTTATAAATTATACATCTATTATTGAACTATTGGGCAATTTATTCCAGAAGGTAGGCCATCTGAACATTAGACCAATAGATACTAGTCCAGTGAATATCTTGATACCAAACCCAGTCCTTGCCAGATCACTGCAATTCATAGCATTGATTTCAATATTTTCAGAACCAGCTCAAATTCCTATTGCGTTTATCACGTGTGTATCCTTCATGGTCTTGTGGAAGTGTAGTGTGTATACAGCATTGTTTGTGACTCCAAAATACTGTTGCTTTGAGATTGAGATACCAATCAATCAATCACCCTTCATCCTTTCAATCTGTGTTAGCTGAATCATCAGAAGCAGAAGCGATTGCTGTGGGAAACAATCAAATATTTTTGTATTTGCTTTCAATTTTACTGTTTTGAGTCATTCTCCGGCATGCCTCTCAATTGAAATATCAAATACGCACAATACACACACAAACACAACCCCCACACCCAATCCTAGCATTGTGAACGGATAGAAGCTCAGCCAAAATAAAGAAAACAAATCAAATCCGATAAATTCGTTTTCGCTCTACCTTTCACAGCTTGCATACAGTACATCACAGGGCCGGCCCCAGGGGTGGGCGGACCGGGCGGCCGCACAGGGCGGCAGATTTTGGGGGCGGCAAATTTTAAGGAATGGAGAATTTAAAAATACACATAAACAATAAATTCATAATAATAAATGTGAATAGTAAAATTGTATAAGAAGCTTTTCCAAACTTCTAATTAAGACTTTTCCAAGATCAACAATGTCCAAGGAAGTCTGAGTGGTCTAGCGAACATAAATAGCTCAGTCCCTAGATCTTTAAGAATTGGTGAAGGAATTCTCCCATGCAAAAGTCAGACGAGTTCTACTTAATTAAACAGGTGTGTTGAACAAACTTAATGTGTTGTAGAAATTTTAGTTTTAATTACTTAGCAAGCTAAGTAGGCCTAAAACTCTCTTGCAGTCTACGTCTTGAGGCTGTGCAAAGACTAAAAATATACTTTCTACTGGTGATATTTTTCAAAGTTTTTCGATTTGTGTATTATCAAGCTATCAAAATGAAAAAGGTTTCTCAGGAAAACATTTTTCCCCCGATCATTACTTTTTGAGATATGAGCGCCTAAAGTTTAAATTTTTGGGACAGAACATTTCAAATTCAGTAAGAGATAAAATTATGAGATTTGAAGGATAAATTCTTCATGGTTTTGTTGATTGAATGAACAAAAATTTTCTGAAAATATCAATTTTTGATAAAGTTATTCAATTTTACCAAAAATAACAAAAAATAACTCAACTAAACGTTATTTTTGGTAATTTTTAGTAAATTGAATAACTTTCTTTAAATCAGACATTTTCAGAATTTTTTTGTTTTATTCAATCAACAATACCATGAAGAATTCCTTTGAGTTTCATGGATTTATCTCGTACCGAATTTGAAATGGTCTGTCGCAAAAATTTAAACTTTAGGCGCTCATGTCTTAAAAAGTAATGATTGGAGAAAATGTTTTCCTGAAAGAACTTTTTCATTTTTTTAGCTTGATAATACACAAATCGAAAAACTTTTTAAAATATCACCAGTAGAAAGTTTATTTTTAGCCTCTGCACAGCCTGTTTTCTTCATGTGTACCTGTTTCGAACATAAAAATAGTTTAATCAGATATTTTGTGTTACTGTTCCCCAATATTTATATTTATCAAATATTTGTTTAAATGTCAATAAATTGTAACTTAAACAGCTGATAACCTTCAGGTAAATTTTTAGTCGGCTTATAAAAATATATCTGCAACCGGAAACATAAAACAGTTTATGAAACAAAAATAATTTTAAAATGTACAATTACACTTGGGACTCCTAGTACATAATTATTTAGAGTTTCCTGAGACTCTGTGGTGCGAATGGCGCGATCGCATTACAGCAGAGACACAATAGTAAAGTTGGGCGATCCCTCAAGGAAGGGGTGGAACCCGGGATTAACAATTAGACAGGATACTTGTGAGGGGGTGCGGCGGTTGCCGATCTCGCCCGGGGCGGCAAAGTCCCTCGGGCCGTGTCTGCCTCCCACTCATCCTTCCAATTACAGCATCTTCAAATTCTTTAATTCAGCATCTTGAAACTTAATATTCAAGACTATGCTGATCATCAGAGTATGTGCACACACTCTTAAGCTCCCCTATTCTTTTAATTTCCATTGAAACAAAAAGTGGAAATGAACTTGAATACAGATAGTACAAACTCAGTTACAACACTATCTAAAGATCTAGAAAACCGGTACTGTGCTTACACAAAGTAAAATTAATACTACCTTTCAAACAATTTCATGATATTTCAATTAAATACTCCTCTATCAAGAAATGCCGTTCTGATTACTCCTCATATAACAAAAATCTACTACAGGGCATTCTCACTAAACCTTCACCATTCTATATTTTAAACATTTACTTTGGAAACTGAACATTCACAAAACCTAAAACTCACCATCTCCCAAATTTTCCTCATCAACATCTCCTTATCAATTGAGGAGGAAAAATCACAGATTTTTTATTCTCCCAGTCAACAATGAAATTAGGCAAAATCACAGATATTTTATTCTCCTAGTCAACGATAAAATAAGGCTACCTAGTAGAAACCTCCTCAAATTCCATTCAATTAAATCCTTCTCACACACAATTAGTATTCAATAACGATCCAAGCAATAACTCCTTAACGAAGTGATCTTTTTAGAATTTGTTCCACGTAACCCAGTAATGAAGGGACATGAATCCATGATCTGGGGTTAAAGATTACGGTTTCAAACAATAAAACTGGTTTCCGTTGATATTATTGCAACTAGAAAAAACTAGTCCACAAGTTAATGTAGTAATAAAAGTGTTGTATGGACAATTTATCGGCTAGCTTTACAAGTGGATATAGTTATATTGTCTGTGTTAAAGATAGGTAAGTGATGATGGGTGTATAGATATAGGTTTGATAGGTAGGAACCTGCTTTGGGTCTTATAGCCGGTGGCTGTTTTACTACTAAAGTATTGACTAACACCTGCTTTGTGTAAAGTGAGTAAGCTAGTCTATCTTATTATAACACCGGCCTGTTATATAATGGGGATCCGGGTCATTCAAAGTCGGAAAGTTTGGGAGATGGTAGGTTTTAGGTTTTGTTTAAGGAGTTTATTTTGACTTCAGATACTGTTGTTGGTGAGATTTTGTGATATCTATCCATAATTCCCGGTCGTGTGTTAACGGGAAGGATATTTTATATCCTTCTAAAAAAATCGACAATTATTTGATTTATGAAGTTACATGTTATTATTATATTATCGTTATTCTAATTGCATTTCTATAGCATATTTATTCTCATTGATTAATTGTTTATAATTTGTGAAATTCGTTGAATAACTAGCATTATCGTCATTTAATGTTAATTAGTGTATAAGCCAGTAAATATTGTAACATACATAAATAAAGAAATGTAATCCAATCTAATCTAATCTAATTCTGTACCTCAGAGCTATGGTAAGATCCACGATATATGGCAGTGGAGAAAGATAGGAGAACAACGTTGCCGATCCTCTGTCTTGTCAATGCCTTCTATAGACGGTAGCTGATACAGGTTTATTGATGTAATATTAACGGTTCATTCTCGTTTAAAATAATGAATTATATTTTATTAAGCAAGGAATTTAACTTTTCAATAATTTCATAATGAATTTTCTTAATTAAGATGAAATATTTTGTCAATATTTTGCCTGCCTCAACGATAAAAATGTATTATTACTGTTGTGTAAAACAATTTTTCCCCTTTCGTTTTTATTTCATTCATTTATTCTTATTAATTTTCGTTATTTTCCCTTTTTTTATTAATTCTCTATCAAAATCTGATGTATATTTCTTAATTTATTTTTGCAATTTGCATTTGTTTTCTTTCATCTTATACTTTTTAAATATTTAAAGTGTAATATTTATTTTGTCCAAGTTTATTTATCTTTGTAACTCGTATTTTTTTGTAACTGGGCACCCGCCGAAAAACCTTCGGGTTTGGCAGGACCCTCAATTGTTTGTATTGTGAATTAAAATTTTGATTTTGATTTGTATTAATTATTAATTCTACATTGTTAAAAGACGATCTGGCAACAGAGCAAAGCGAGAAAGAGATAGCGCTATCCGCTTTGTTGAATGATAGACAAGCATATCAATACCATTGCTAATCAAACACTATCATTATAACGTGGACCGCACAGTAGAGGAGCGTGAGTCCATTTTTTGATAAAATGGTGTTTTTAGTGAGTCATGTTCAATTTTTCGAACTCAATACATTCAAGATAACGTAAGTCCTCTGCAGTTGATTGTTTTGAAGATAGCCAGAGCTGAAAGAGCAGCGTAAGTCCAGTAAGCATTAGAACTGAAACAACGTGAGTCCAATAATTCACAAGTGTAATACTGATTAGACTTACGCTCTTTTAGCCCCGGCTGGGAGTGTAATAAAACAGAAAAAAAGCAGTTTCATAGTAGCATTATTAGTACCTAAATGGAGCATACATTATTATACATAGAATACAGCAGCATTATAGTAGTTTTCTTTTTTAATACTTTTTGGGCTCTCCTGTAAAATCAGCCGATTAAGACTTACACCATTCTAACTTTGAGGTACAGAATTTCACAATAAATTAGTGATATCTCTGATAACATCCCAGTGTTTTAATTAGTTTATATTGGAATAAAGCATAGATGAAAGATAACATAAGAAGAAATCTCATGGTATAGGGCGTTTATGTTCCAAATTTAACCAGTTCAAATATTGTCAACTCAGCTTTAGATGAGGAATACTTTCATAATATTTTTAATATGTATCTTGGGAAAATCTTGTTTCTCTGTTAACTGAAGTCCATACTAAACCTGGCAACATGTTTTAAAATAATGTTCAGTTTCCAAAGTAAATAAATGTTGAAAGATTTGTGATATTTTTGTTTTTTTAATCTGTTTTCAACCGTCAAAAATTTAAAATCTTATTTTTCGTTGTTTTTTGAGTGAAAATGGATTAAATTTTAGTAAAGTGAAATCATAACCCTATTTTGGACTTTTAAAGTGTTATCTAAATTTGGGAAAGAAATAGTACAAGGAGTATCCTTAGTTTTTTTTTCTCCAATCAGTGCTTCTCTGTAAAAAATAAATATATAATGGTAAAGGTTGAGTGGGAATATCTAATGTGAGATTACCTTCAAACTGTCAGAATTGATTGAATGAGAGACATTCATGAGGAGTAATGACGCGCTAGACTCTAAAGTAAATCTCAAAATAGCGAAACCATAGTTTTATTCATTTATTTCTCTTTTCACTTATTTCTTTATTCATCCATTTCATTCACAATATCAAATGAATGATTGGGAGAGAATCAACAGGATAAACCCGAAACTTTTTCTCCACCTAATGTCGTTAATGATAGTCTTAATGAGCTTATGTAATAACTTCTTATAATAATTATCTCAAAAATTTACAGTAGGAGAAGGAGTATTTCCTCCTATAGGATATACTATAATTATTAATAGATTTTTTTGGAGTCGTTATGTCAGTTATTTAAGGAGTTACAGTCCGGGTCCTGCAGCTTTGTCTATCGACTACAATACTACCCGTTCAAAAACATCGAATATCTGTAGGGAGCTTCCTCCATCCAGGGATCTAGGTACTCTGGAGCGAATGTTTTGTTAAAAGTTGGAATATCACCCCGCGAACCTTGCCTATATGCCGTTTCAAATTCACGGAGGCATATAGCACAGGACGCGCACTATAATTATAATAATAATTATAGTAATAAATTATTCCTCCTCCCTGCACACGGACAAATCATCCACGAAGAAAGTATATAATTTATATTTATTATTGTTACACTATTATTTTGTAAATATGTCTTCTTTAATGAATAAATTTGAATTTAAATTTGAAAAGAATTACTATAGGAAACACACTACAATAATAATTCTTCGAATCAATTATTGAGCTGAAGAATAGAAAAAAAATATCTCAAGAAGATATCTCATGTTATAGGGTGTTTCTGTTCCAAATTTCACTGTTAACTCAATAATTTTCAATTCCAAATTTCACTGTTAACTCAATAATTTTCAATTAATGAGCTGAAGAATAGAAAAAAAATATCTCAAGAAAATATCTCAAGGTATAGGGTGCTTTTGTTCCAAATTTCGCTGTTAACTCAGTTTCAGTTAATAAAATACTCTCCATGATATTTTGTGATGTTGGGAAAATCTTGTTTATTGCAGAGTTCAGTTTTTTGTATTTTAAGAAATAAAAATACACACACACTCATTATAACCAGATCAACGACTCCATTTTTATCCCCTTTACTTCCAAGGTGGTGGCATCCAGAACAAACTCCTTTCCCACAATATCACTAAACGAGGCAATAAATCATCTTCCAAGCGTTGAAAACAACGAAAAAATATTGCTGATGAAAACAGAAAAATCAACAACTGAACCTGGTCATAACTTAAAAGCAACTTCTGGACTTTCTTCAGAGTGTCGTTACTTGGCTTGAAAATGATTGACAGCTAAGTAGAAAGAAAAGTGGATATTCCATCTTTTTTTATCCTATTGTGTCATAAACGATCAACGTAACTCCATGTGAGCTACTATGATTGACAGGAGTGGAAATATTGAGCTAATTAATGGGATTGTCCCAGTATTTCAAGCTGAGGTAGAGACTACTTATTGGGCAGTTAACGTATATAATGCTGGCTATGTTTGTACACACCGTGGGTATGAACATTACACATACAAGTATATAGGTATGTAGGTATAGGGATAGGAAACTAAAATGTTTACTTAACAGACGTAATACGTTACTTCAACTTATAAGATTGTTTTATTTTATGGTATAGGTATATTAGTAGTTCGAACATGACTGAGTTGTTTTTTGAAGCAAAATGCTGATATACAGATAGATGTTTAACAAATTTCTATTCTTTCTCTCTTTCTTGTTTTTGGACTCCTTCATAGTATGTTTTAAGTTCTTTTCCGTTCTTCTGCACGACTTTAACTGTATTCTCCTTAGGTCTGTTTCCGTTCTACCCCTTTCCAATTTCCTTCTCTCTCCCGTACTTCTCTCTCCTATCTTCCACCCTTATTTCCTTCTCTCTCCCGTATTTCTCCCTTATTATCCTTCTCTTTTCTCTCCTATCTTTCGTTCTCACAAGTCTCCTCTTCTCTCTCCTATCTTTTACTCTCATGATCCTCCTATTCTCTCTCCTATCTTCCACCCTTATTTCCTTCTCTCTCCCATATTTCTCCCTTATTATCCTTCTCTTTTCTCTCTCAGTATCCTTCTCCTCTCTCCTCTCCTTCCCTTCTCCACCTCACCCTTCCCGATGAGATTGCCACATATAACTGAATGGAGGAATAAAATCAACCGTTTGATGGAAAAACATCAACAGAGTCAAGTCACGTCTAACCTACCTGCACCGCATAGAATATCCATAGATATACTCTACTCCTTACTACATAAAGTGAATAACTAGTCACCAATGGTCGTTAAAGAGATATATTCGCATCAAGCGGCCATTTTTAACCGGGCAATAAATAGATGTAACTGAAGAAAGTGACATAAAGATTTATTTCTTGTTGGATCAATTGTTGGATGCGAAGTATTTCGCCATGTAGACATGTTTGAGTCGCGGTGGAGGTCTCGCATACTTGTCTGGCACAGGTTGATTGATTTTTTGTGGGTTTTTCAGCTGTTCCACTTGTCTATGTCAAGTACTTGCTAGGATATACTACTTACCACACACTATCTTGATAGCTTCACTGGCTATTTTCAATAAATATTGAACGCTCAACCGTTGTTTCTTTTGTTTCTTGGATCTCGTAATAGTTCTCGTCACTTATGGCTTGAATTATTGTTATTGATTGTTTTTTATAGTATGTAAAGGATTATTTTCATATATCCCTCAAATAGCTAACAGCTAGAGGGATACTATCGCACTATTGTAATACTCAAATAAATAAATAAATTGCTTCAAAGTTTTGTTCATTTATTATAGAAAAATTAACTGTTTATGAGTTATCATTAATCTCTCATGAAAAGAAATACAACTGAGTACTGTTAACTCTCCAGTCGTCTTTAATTGGAAAGTATAATATTATTAATCTTATTATGAATGGAAGAGTTACGGAGAATCGGCATCAATGGAGGGAGCATGTTCGAAGAATGTCAGCTGAAATATTTCCATTTAAAGTCTATGATTATCAGCCAGTAGGCAAAAGAGATGTTGGCAGACCAAGCAAGCGGTGGCAATAATAGGATTTTTTTATGTTTATTTGAATAATTGGCTAGATGTGAGTCGGAACAGGTTAAAGCCTAATCCTTGTTTGTAAGAAGAAGAAGAAGATCTTATCATTCATTATTAAAACAATATGGAGTGACCTGCCTGGCTCAGGTCTGGTGTCAGAATTTTCAGGTCGCAACTGATCAATTTCAGGGCTTCTGACAAGGACTCAAGTGTATAGTTGAATATTAAGCTGCATATTGAATTATGCACCACAGATACGCGCATTCTGCTTTTCATCAGGCGATCCTTCGATTATTGTATCTGTATTATTAAAGAAACAATAGCTAAGTAAAAACAGGAGCGTAAGTAACATCTGCTGATGAAAGGCAAAATGTTCGTGGCGCATAAGTTTGTAGGCCTACGCAGCTTTTAATATGAATATCTTGACAAAATTAAGAACAGCTATCCATGCAATACATGTCTAGCTTATGGAATTTTTTATAAAAAAAATATTATGAATAATCTCTTATAAATTATTATGGATCGTGCTTTTTATGAAACATATTTGTGATGGTACAATAATGAAGCAGAGATGAAATGATAGATAAATAATAGCTTACAAAGAGAAAAACTTATTGAGGATGAGAAATATACTATACTTTTCAGTGTATATTATATTTGTGTATATATAAATATCTTGTGTCAACATCATCATCATCATTGGCTCGACAATCCAAAGCGGATCTTGGCCTCCTCTAACATTTGCCTCCATTCTATTCTATCCATGGCAGCACGCCTCCAATTCCTGACCCCAACAACTCTTGCATCTCCGGCAACTGCATCCATCCGAAATGTTTTGTGCATCATTCAATAAATAAATGAATAGAAAAATAATTAAAATGACGGACTCCAGTTTTAAAGATTGTTAAAAGAAGCTCAGCGTCGAAATATTTCGTAATTATGTAAATTTCTGAATGCTTTCTTCTATTAATTGTGTGATGTATTTATCCTCTATATCGTTATTATAAAACTTAAATGTTTTAAACTTTGTGTATATAATGTTGTACATTATTTAATAATGATAGTCATAAATAATGAAAAACTTTCTTAGCTATCAAACTAGATAACTCATGAAATTATACACAAATTATTATATTAGTCAATTAGTACACAAA
The DNA here is from genome assembly GCF_014356525.2 of Nilaparvata lugens. Classification (NCBI taxonomy): domain Eukaryota; kingdom Metazoa; phylum Arthropoda; class Insecta; order Hemiptera; family Delphacidae; genus Nilaparvata; species Nilaparvata lugens. Next base: position 27,841,935 of record NC_052516.1, read on the forward strand.
AGTACTAATATTAAATACAAAAGTACTAGTATTAAATTAGTCAATTATACACAAATGTATAGTATAGTGTATGCTTCTACTACAGGAAGTAAAATTATAGCAGCTTGAAAATTTGATAAGTAAGAATAGAACGGAGAGAATCGGAAGAATGCAAGAGAAACAAAATTCTGGCGAAGAGAAATGAGACAAGGAAGAATGAAAGAGAAACGAATGTGTGGAGAAATGGAGAAAGAGAGAGAGGAATGGAAGAGAAAAAGAAGTGTGGTGAAGACGAATCAATCATTTTCTACCCACGTGGTGAACCAGATAACTGGATGACTGAAAACATTATTATCCAGTAGCCCTGACTTCCTCACACACTTCAACGCTTTATTTATTCAATTTCTCTTCCTACCAATTAAATTTCATTCTCATTTATGTTTCATAAACAAGACTCTGAATACATCGTCCCCAAAACCCCCCATTTATCTCTACTAAATACGATAGAGTTATTAGAACCGAAATCATCTATAAATATTCATAATAATATAAGAGGAAATCTGGTGTGTAACCCATTAGCCCTTCACAAATTACGAATAAATTCGAAAGTATGAGAGCAGCATTATAATAAGTCATGTAGCTTGTAAATTATTATTGTAAACCAGCCTGTATTTTTATGATAGGACAACATCAGCAGCTTCTCACTGACAAACCGGATATTATTGATCATTCAATTCATTTAATATTGTCAGCATTTCTTATGAATAGCATCACTGCTTCACATTATTTAACTAATGCCTGCAGTTGGAAGTGAATCTTATTCTAATCATAAGACGCGTCTATGAAGTGTATAATATAGTACCTTCTCCATTACAGTCTTCTACAGATTAATGTAGGTATTTTATCGATAGGTAAATGGAATATTGAGTTATTACCGTTGATAATGTTGTATTTTAATGTACGTTTTAGAGCATCAGCATTGGAAATTACTCTCCAGAACTTGAATTACTCTTTTTCTTCGTGTCCCTTTTCAATTCTTCATAAATAAATACAATCACTCAATTTATGTTCAACAAAATGACTACTTATTCTGATGATGTTATATAAAGGTGCGTACAGATATACGCGCCGCGAACATGAGCAATTCACTTTTAATCCGCTGATTATATCTGTATTTTTACAGAAACGGTAAGATACAGGTATAAAAAGCTTGGCATCAGCTGATTGAAAGTGAATTGCTCATGTTCGCGGCGCGTATATCTGTACGCACCTTAATATTATACCACATAATTTTTACTTTCCTTGCCCTATTACCATAGGTAAGGAAAGTATTGCTTTCCGAAAAAAATTAAGGTACCCCAATTTCTAAATTTCTATACGTTTCAAGGTCCCCTGAGACCAAAAAAGTGGTTTTTGGGTATTGGTGTGTGTGTGTGTGTGTGTGTGTGTGTGTGTGTGTGTGTGGTGTGTGTGTGTGTGTGTGTGTGTGTGTGTTGTGTGTGTGTGTGTGTGTGTGTGTGTGTGTATGAGTGTACGTGCGTCTGTGTACACGATATATCATCTCCCAATTAACGGAATAACTTGAAATTTGGAACTTAAGGTCCTTACACTATAAGGATCCGACACGAACAATTTCGATCAAATGCAATTCAAGATGGTGGCTAAAATGACGAAAATGTTGTCAAAAACAGGATTTTTCGCGATTTTCTCGAAAACGGCTCCAACGATTTTGATGGAATTCATACCTAAAATAGTCATTGATAAGCTCTATCAACTACCACAAGTCCCATATCTGTAAAAATTTCAGGAGCTGCGCCCTATCTATGCAAAGTTTTATTTTAGATTCCCAATTATCAGGCTTCAGATATAGTTCAAACAAAAAAAAAATCAAGTGGAAAAGGTGAAGGCATGAAAAGGCATGAAAATCTCTACAATTAATGTTTAGTAACATTTTCACCTAAAATTGAAAATAAGCTCGATGTTCGAGAAAATAAGTTTGTAAATTGCAAACTGTTGATTCTATTAAATCATTTGATATGAAGAGATAGCAGACTTCTTGTGTCTGCAGCGTTATTGTCCTGTCACCAGCTGGCTTAGATCTTTAAATAGTAGACTTGAGTTGCACCGGAACATTAGCGTCAGTTGATCAATTTTCATAACGGCAAGGAAAGTTGTGTGAGTGCGCCACACCAGATTTTTCATATAATATACTATTATTTATTTTAAAATGGAACATAACATTTTCTTGGACTAGTGTATGAATGAAAATTCGGGGAAGGAACCGTTTTGGGCTGTGCCTGTTGGTCTTTGCCCAATCAAAAACCTTCGGTAATGAGCGGGTTTGAACCCGGAATGTCTATGCTGCTACGCAAGCACTCTATCCACCAGACCACGGATCACTCTCCGTATGTCAAAATTTGTAAGTCAAAAGTTGAAAAAATGGAAGTCTTTCTCTTAAAATTAATATCTTCTTACTCTCTGAGCACCTTTTCTTCCTCCTTATGTCTCCATATCTTTTTTTAATAAAGGCAGTTAATCAATCAATCAATCAATCAATCTCTTTTTATATAAAGCCTTATGTTCTGCTTCCATTCCTTCTTTTCCTGTTTCTCTTTCTTCTTCTTCACTTCCTTCATATTATTTTCCCATCTATCCTCATCCTTTTTCTAACCTACTTCAGCTAACCAACTGTCTATCTCTTCTTCTCTCTCCTTTAGTTAAGCAACTGCATTAGTTCTCACCTACACACTGCCTTCACAGCTGCATCTTGTACTCGAAATTAATTCGAGCAACTTATCAGCCGCTTATTTGTCAGAAAAGTGTGCTTTTTGCAGCAATGCGCGCGCATGCGCAGACAGCATTCTGCAGCAAAGTTGGCCGCATAAATCATAACTGCTTGCATGTCCCAAAGCCCATGTACAATTGCATGCCCACAATAATCCACTTGCAAACTTGTTTTTGTTATGTTCACTTGTCAGTTATTTCTATGCTCTTCTCTCATCACGTCTTCTCTCTGTTCTTCAATTACAACGTCGTTTTTCGAGGTTTTCCTCCCTCTCCTTCTTTTTTTTCTTCTCCTCCTCCATCAATAGATATCTATAGATAATAATTATATTGTTATGCATCTACATAAATTGGCGGAGCTTTGGACATATCAATGTCCATTCTTCGGGAGGATATTTTTAGTATTCTTTCGGAAGAATGGACATTGATATGTCCAAAGATCCGCCAATTTATGTAGATGCATAACAATATAATTATTATCTATAGTTATTATATTCCAAATTGGTTTTTCATATCATATACAGTTCAATAATTATTTTCTTAGTCTATATTATGTAAATTCATCTATAATTTTGCTGTATTGTAAGCTATTGTATATAAGTGTATAAGCCAGTATATATTGTAATCTACATGAATAAAGTACTCAATCAATCAATCAATCAAATTATTCTTCTTCCTTTCCACCCTCATAATTGTTTTTCTTCTTTTTCTTTGCTCTTCTCTCATCACGTCTTCTCTCTGTCCTTAAATTCCTTCTCTTCATTATTTCGAGATTTTTTCTCCCTCTCCTTAGTTTTCTTCTTCTTCTCCTCCTCTTTCAATTTCTCCTTCTTGTTCCTTTCCAACCTCATCACCATTTTCTACTTTTTCTATGCTCTTCTCTTATCACGTCTTCTCTCTGTCCTTAAATTCATTTTCGTCGTTATTTTAAGGTTTTTCTCCCCCTCCTTCTTCTTCTCATACTTCTCCTTCTCATTCTTCTTGTTCTCGTTCATCTTGTTACTCTCGTTCTTTCCCTTTTGGTTCTCGTTCTTCTTGAGCACCGTCTTCATATTGTTCCTCTTCATTTCATTTTTCTCATTCTTATTTTAGCTCTTGTTGTTGTTGTTGATGTTTTTGTCGATTTTGTTGTTCTTCTTCTTCTCCTGTCTTCTTCTTCTTTTTCTTCTCCTTCTTTTTCTCCTCCTCCTTCTTCTACTCCTTCTTCTTTCTCTTCCTCCTCTTCTCATTTTTCATGTTGTTCTTCGTCTCCTACTTCTTAACCTTATAGTTATTGTTCTTCAATTTTCTCGTCCTTGAAGTTTTCGTTGTTGTTCCTCTTCTTTTTCTCCTTCATCACTTTTTTCTTCCTCTATTTACCTTTTTCTTCTTCTAACACTTAACACTTATGCCCTGTTCTCACCCTTCTCCATCCTCGTTAACTAGTCATACCTTTCTGGTAGTTGAAAAGTCAATGCTGTTATACGAGTACAAACAGTCATCATTGCTGTTTTTGGATACGGTAATAAATAAAATGTGAAATGCATCGTGCAGCCTGCGCTTCCATGTGATTTGCGACCTCGTCTGTCATCAATCATGTTTGCTTTTCTGTTTGGCAACGGGTTTTGCAGTAAATTGTTCACAGTTTGTTCCACTATAGTGAAGTCCACGTTATAATGGCAGTAGATAAAGATAGGAGAATAGCGATGCCGATTCTCTGCATTAATTAATTATATTTCTACACTGTCAAAAATATAGTTGGCATCGTCGTGGACCTAGAAAAGTATAGTACCACCGGCTTTGTCGAATGATAGACAAGGATAGCAAAACCAAAGTTGATCAAATACTGTCATTATAACGTGGACCTCACTATAGTTATTGATCTTTGCTAATCCTTAGCCTGAGATAACTCATAATCCTCACAATTGAATTTGTAATCAACATTGACTAATCGGCCATGTTTGATACCGTGGTTTGATTACCTTAAAACCACTTCCTCTCTCTGTCTCGTTACTCTTTCTGCTTTTCTCAACATTTTTATCTACTGTTTATCTTTGCTCCCTCTCCTTTGATTGTAATTGAAATTGATGTTATCTTTATTCTTCTTCTTCTTAGAAATTACCAAAAATATACAATATTTTATTACATAAAATATAATTATTATTATTCTTCCCTCTCTTTCTCCTCCTCCTCTCCTTTTTCCATTTCCTTTTCCCACTGCTTCTAATCCTCCTCCAACATTATTTCTATCCCATTCTTCTTCTTCTCCTCTTCCTCTTCCTCCCTCTAATCCTTCCTCTTCCTTCTTCCTCCTTCTTGGCTAATGTCTTTCCAAGAATTAATTTTTCTTGATGCTTTTTTATAAACATATTCATACTTATGTCAGTGTTGCATCAAACAAAAATATACGACCAGTACAATTTATCTTGAATATTCAAAAAAATATAGTCTATCATTATTATTTTATATGAATGTATTGAAAAACCATCACTACTCTACGTTATATTTCTCACGATTCTAATTATCGAAAAGAGAAAAATATGTATATAATGTTTAATCTGTATATTATTAGAACTTGCTTTTTTATAAACATATTCATACTTATGTCAGTGTTGCAAGTTCTAATAATATACAGATTAAACATTATATACATATTTTTCTCTTTTCGATAATTAGAATCGTGAGAAATATAACGTAGAGTAGTGATGGTTTTTCAATACATTCATATAAAATAATAATGATAGACTATATTTTTTGAATATTCAAGATAAATTGTACTGGTCGTATATTTTTGTTCACATTGGTTTGTAGACGTCACGGAGTGCAAGAGATTTTTAATTGATGCTGGACTCAAAAATCAATGGATTTTATTTTTGTATAATTTTAAATCAAGTTATAATCATTATGTAATTTTTTAGTAATGATGATTTTTTTTGTAAGTTGACCATGAATACTGGTTAGAGTGGTCAACTTAGTTCCCACTTTTTTAAATTGTAATTTGCTATGTTATTTGTGAAATAAATTTCATTTCATCCCATTTCATTTCATTTCTTCTTCTCCTTCAATTTTTCCCACTCCTTCTCTTTCCCACCAACATCCTTCGGCCTCTTCTTTTCCTTCTTCTTTCCCTTTTTCCCCTAATTCCTCCTTCTCCTCTGTCTGCCACTGTCTCCTCCTCCTCCACCACCCCTTCACCACTACTTCTACCCTACTCTCGCTTCTCCTTCTTTTCCTCCTTCACCTTCTCCTATTCCTTTTCCTCTTCCTCCCCCTGCTGAATCTCCTTCTTCCCTCTCTCCTTCCCCCTTTTCCACCCCCTTCTCATCCGCTATTCTTTCTTATCCTACTTCTTCTTCTTTTCTCCCTCCCTTTCATTCTCCTCCTCCTTTTTCTGTTCCTCCGCATTATTCCCCTTCTCATCGTCTTCCTCCTCCTCCACAATCTCTTTCTTCTTCTTCTTCTTCTTCTTCTTCTTTTCTCCCCTTCTCCTCCCCTATTCTTGCTTCTCCTACTCCTCCTCCTGCTCTCTTTCCCCCTCCTCCTTTTTCCTCCTTCGCATTAAACCCATGAAAAGAGTATTATTCCAATGAACCGGAGACGGTCCTATCAGGTGAATCAAAATATCATCATCTCTTACATCATTAACCCACGCACAAGTCTTCTCATCTTCAGAACATCATCAGAAGAGACAGCGCCTCTCCATCGCGTAAAACGTGAAAACTTCACCTTCATTATCTTACTGAAATAGCAGTCAATAACTGAACTGGTGACTGGTGTCTCTTATTCAATCAATTCATAGATAACGCAATTCAATCGATAATTGAGTACGATAAAATATTCACGATAACGATTACATTAATCAATGTGCAACTTTGTATGTGAAGATTGATGAAAAACTTGATATAAACCGGAATTATTTCTTTTTTTTGTAATTATTTGTATGTATAAATCTACATACTCGTAAAAAAAACTAGATTTCAGCCTCACGCGTACAAATAGGCTACTGTATAATGGTGGATAATAATGATGGTCAAGAGTTGATGACTGAATCGATAACTTAATGCACTGATAAATATTCTAATGTTTTCTGTACATATGAGTATTGCCAGTTATGGTTGAGCAATTACATAAATGCGAGGAATTTTTAGAGAAAATGGGAAAAGATGTGGGAAAATTGTTGAGGGAATAGAAGACAACGATTAAATAGAGAAACCTAGGAGAGATGGAGGTGAGGGAAGTCAGGAATGAACAGTTAGATAAAAGGAGACCACGTGAGAGAGAAGAAATTAATATTCTCTTTATAGAAAATTTTAGAATATTTTATCATTTTTACAAAATATCGACGATATTTTATCGTTATACCCTCAACAATTCCCTACTATCTTTCCCATTTTTCTGATAATTTCTCGCATTTATGTAATTGCTCAATCATAAATGACATCATTCATCTGTGCAGAAAACATTTCAAAAAGAAAGAAAATCACACAAGAAGAGAAAATGAAAGACTCAATTTAGACGAGGAGACTCATTCAGTGAAGCGAGGGAGAAAGAATTGAAGATAATATGACAAAGGATGAGAGAAAATTATTAGAAAAAGACAAAAAATAAATGAGTCTCGCCTCAGAAATCCCCTCAGATGGGAGTGGGTTGGGACACTGACTTCGTCAAATCTTGGGGGAATCCAAAAAGTGAAAAGCTCTAAATTGGAACCCTTGAGAATTTTTCTCTTGATAAAACTGTGAGTGATAAACAACGGCTTCTACAATTCGAAAAGTGATGATTGAACATTAATTTTGATAAATTGAAAAGATATGAGCAGAATTGGAAGATAAATAGCAAGAAAAACTAGAAGAAATTTAAAACAGTGCTAAGTATAGTGAGGTCCACGTTATAATGACAGTATTTGATCAACTTTGGTTTTGCTATCCTTGTCTATCATTCAACAAAGCCGGTGGTACTATCCTTTTCTAGGTCCACAACGGTGCCAATTATGTTTTTGACAGTGTAGAAATATGATTAATTAATGCAGAGAATCGGCATCGCTATTCTTCTATCTTTATCCACTGACATTATAAGGTGGACCTCACTATAGTAAGTTACTGCTTAAACAATAGTCTGTAAACTAGTGAGAAATGAGGATCAATACAATAAACATAGAAATAATAAGGAAGAGACGATTTAGAAGAGGAAAAGAAGAGAGGAAGAAGTACAGAGTGACTTGAAACCAGCATTCGCAAATGTGAAACTCAAAACAAAATAATTGAAAGATTCCGAACAGTAATGGAGAAGCAACTTTGTATAGGAAACTTTAAGCAAAGCTACTTTGAAGGAGCAACTTTGTAGGAAACTTTAAAAGCCGAGTTACTTTAAAGGAGCGGCAACATATTTTACCCAGAGTTCACGATGACAAAAAGCCACATTTTCTACTCTCTTATCGAGCTAATTAACAGCTACCAAACCTGATATACAAGTGATTCACTTTATACTGTCAGCATTACAATTCAACTGATACTGACAATTTGAGGTGAATCACACTATACAAACATTATTAACCTGGGACATGAATACAGCCGTTTACTACGTAGGCCTAACATGTACTACCATTTGAGAAAACGTAGGCATTTGTGTTATCACAGAAATGTGGACTTTTGCTCATTAATAAGCTTACAAACAAGAACGCCTATTTCTTAATTGAAGAATGTCATAGCATTGTAAATAGTGGTTGACTGTAGTTTACTTAGAGGAAAATGACTAAATAATTGAAGAATGTCATAGAGCATTCTGTTAGTGTTGGTTGGTTATACCGAGTGAATAAAATCATAGAGAAACAATAGCGTAAGTAGATATCCCATGGTACAGGGAATTTATGTCGCAACTTTTGCTGTTATCTCAAGCAGATTACTGTTGATTATTGTCAGTTTTTACTGTTTTGTTGGGGTGAGAATGTATGAACAGCACAATTTGAGAGACTACCAGCGTCACACAGCTGCATGGGAAAAAACTACGTGAACTATCGGCTTGGGATAACAGTAAAAGTTGCGACATAAACGCCCTATACCATGGGATATCTACTGAGGCTATTGTTTCTCTATGGTAAAATGATGTACCACACAATTGGTGTTTACATTTAAAATATTCGAGCTACAACCTCCAAGTCACCCCCTAATGAGGGGTTGAAATTCAGTTGTACGTCAAAAATTAGAGCATTTGATCAATAACTTTTCCTGGGAGTGACAGTATTATATCTACAACAGTCTCCAACTTATTGAAAGGTTCCTATATAACTTTGGGGAAAGTGACTGAATGATTAAAAAATGTCATAGCATTCTAATTATTGGTTAGCTTTAGACATGGAGATATCTATGCCATAATCATAGTCTATGCTATAATCTATCCATGCATAGTCTATGCTATAGATTACTTCCAGGAAAATGACTGATCATTTGATTGGTGATAGAAATAATGAGAAACGTTGTCAGAATAAATAGAATGATATAGATGAGTTTTGTTCAAACATACTTAATTAAACGTACTAGTAATTCCTTTATTAGTTTATTTCTGTAGCAATTTGTTATTGTGATGAATGGATTTTCAAAGTATCCACTAGTATCATAATATATTATATTGTTACAACTCGGTCAAATTCATAATACTGTAAATGAAATAAAAACACAAATATGTTGTCAAATTCTACAGTTTTATTTTTGGTATAGGACCATGGTTTCGTGACCATAAAGATCACATTCCATTATGGAACGGTTCTAAAACATTGACAGTGACTCAGTCGAATACTGTAAATCTTTTTTGAAAAAAATGAAGGGAACGATGGAAATGAATAATGTACCTAGACATCATTAATCCGAGAATTCAGATAATATCATCATAATCAACAGCAAGGATGAAAAATAATTGATATTAGGAGAAGAAAAGTAGCAAGAAAACCAGCAAAACAAATGAAAATTAACGTCAAATGTTGCACTGGATCAACTCAATAGTAAAGACCTACTATTTGTACTGAATATCGTACGACATTTTTTATTTGTACGACATATTTTTCTCGATGATAAGAAGTACAGTATGATTCTTGAAATAAGTTGATGATGTCATTTGGTGCAAACCAGAAAATAAATTGAGAAAGTTGCAAACAGCCAAAGACAGGAAAATTAGAAACAGGCCCACAAATGAAACTTCTGATTTTAAATTTGCAAAAATCTGTCAAATACAGAATTCATGAAAATTGGGGAATTCGGGGAAATTTCCAAAATTGAGGAAAATCGGAATTCATTGGAGCATTTGAGGCAATTTTGGGGTAAATTCCCAAAATTGGGGAAAATCAGAACTCATTGGAGCATTCTAAGAATCATGATAGTTTGGGAAATCAATTGCGATGAGTAGGGTGAAATTTTTATTTTAAATTCTCACAAAAGTTACAGTATTTCATACTCAACAAGTGAGAATCGAGCAATTCTTAACTAGTTTCCATAACCGCAATGTGGAGTGCTTTCATTAATATCTTCTTCATAATCTCAGGTAATTATTTTTCCTTTTTTCTGCGTTAAGAAATCATTCTTTCAACCAATAAATTACAGTAATAAAACCACATAAGCCCACATATCAAATTACACACAGTAGCCACTGGCCGGCAAAACCCACACCCAAATCGACGTGTGTCGATCATAAATATCGATACTCGACAATAAATCGACACAAAACAATCGATATCCGCCCACATTTCGATCTACTATGAGCGTCGCGTGGTTGCTAGTTCTAAAGAAATTATTGGTACGAACCATACAATGCATTGCATTGCGTTCAGTGACTACAAATTGCCTCCCCAATTATTCTAAATCACACAGTTTCGTGCTGGCTATAGACGTTACGCAAACCTTGCGGCCTTGCTAAATAAAGGCAGAACAGGATCGAGATTTATCGATTATTTGGCGGTGTGGACAAAAGTGTTATATTTTTTCTGTCGCTTTTTTCCTTACTCCCTCTTATTTTTTCTCTCTTTCTTATCTATTGTAACTTATGTATATTCTCATTGTCTCTCTCTTTTTTGACGACAGTAAGTAACCGAGAAGATTTCTATCTGTTGAGGCTGTGCAAAGGCTAAAAATAAACTTCCTACTGGTGATATTTTTCAAAGTTTTTCGATTTGTATATCATCAAGCTATCAAAATGGAAAAGTTTTCTCAGGAAAACATTTTTTTCCGATCATTAATTTTTGAGATATGAGCGGCTAAACTTTAAATTTTCGGGACAGAACATTTCAAAATCGGTAAGATAAAATCCATGAGATTTGAAGGATAAATTCTTCATGGTATTGTTGATCTAGTAAAACAAAAATTTTCTTGAAATATCAATTTTTAAGATAGTTATTCAATTTACTATCCCAAATTCCAAATGTCTATTATTTCTATAATTGTTGTGTATTGTTGATAAGGTAAATCTTAATGAACAGTGTCTAAGATCATTGGATAGTGGAGCAGTTGGATTCTTAGATTCAGTGTTAGCTTGATTTATGTAACTGGATAAAATGTTCAATGAAATTGGAAAAAAGAAATTGAAGGAGAATAATTTGTCATAGAGATCAAAGTGCTTACAAATTAGACACACCCTACACTGTAGATCAAAACCTGTTGAATTACAGCTCAAAAATAACCTCCAAAAATTATTATCAGTTGAATTTTCAGAACTAGTTTCAGCTTAATCTATATAACTTTGGATAAAATGTTTAACAAAATTGGAAATAGAAATTACAGCAGAATAATTTGTTACAAACATCACAGTGCTCACAAATTAGACACACCCTACACAGTAGATCAAAACCTGATAAATTACAGCTTCAAAATAACCTCCAATAATTACGTAACTTGAAATACTTTTCGACCGTTATCTACGCCCCCGTAAATTCGTTTACGTTTATAATGCCTTCCATTGTTATTCTCTCTCTTGCCTCATAAATAAGATCTAGGCAACGATAAGATGTTATCGAAAAATATCTGGGAGTTATGTTCCAAACCATAAGGACCATATTTCTCAGTTTCTGATTATTTAGCGATAAATGGGAGTGGACAAATTTGAAACACGACACCAAATCCCGTGATAATTTTAGCCTATTCTAGAAGCTGCAAGTATCACATTTCTTGATCGCTTGACCCTACCTACACCAAACCCTCAAACTCAACCAAGTCTGAAATCACCTACTACACCCCGTTGTCGATATGAAAAATGGAGATAATAAATTTATGGAATACAAGATATAAAATTGAGGCAATAAATTAATGGAATACGAGATATAGAATTGAGACAATGAATTAATGGAATACGAGACAAAAACGGAGACAATCAGTTATCAAAATAAGAAATAGAGCTCGACAAATTAGAGCTTTGAAGGACATTGAGTAGAGACTAGGTGGGCTTGGTTTTACAAAGTTTATGGAAAAAATTAGATGTACCACTTTGATAAGAGGGAAAATTTATGGGAATAGTTTAAGAGGTAATATTTATGGAAAAACTTAGATGGACTAATTTGATACTAAGGATATTTCATGTTATAATCAAATTTTGTAGATTCATTTTTATATTTGAAAGTTGAAAACCAAACCCCAGAATATTATAAATATTACATTCTACTAATCATAGTATTTGAGGCTGTATGAATGAATTGTGTAGAGTGCAGACAACTGAGACGACTATGGTTTTCGAGAAAAATACAATAAATCAAATTTGATTGTGACCTCGCTCAACACTCTTGTTCGCATTGATTTTCTTGAAAGATCCTTGAAATTTGATTGTGTGTATTTCATCGGCTCCTCAACATTTATCATTATAAGAATAATAAAATATTTTCCAACTTGTTCACTTTAGTAGATCGGTGTTTGAGAGAGCCTGAATCATATTTCATCAATGATATTATCCAGTGTTTACTAGATTCCTTTGTAAAAATGTTAGATTATTTAAAAAATAAGGAAAATATCAATGATGTTGAAACGGTTCCGATTCTTATTTATACAACATTACAAATATAGATACAACATATAAAATATAGATAGTTAGAATAATAATATATAATTTATGAGCTTTACAAAATCACTTCGTTTATAAGTATAGCCTATGTTCATATTATCTAGTATCAATTTGTTAATTTTTCACATTTCAACTTGAAAATGTCGTCGAAACTAGTCTTTAAATATTTTAAAGTTTTCAATAAAAGGGTACTAAAAAATTTTATATTGTTTTTATGAGCTTTGAAGGTCTTATCCATCTTATTGCGTTTTAAATTGGTTATATTTGATTTTTATTCTTATTTTCAATTCTAAACTTATTTTTTATTGTTTATTTCATTGTTGTCATGGAGGGAAAATGAATCACCGATCTGTTGCTTCCACACATGTTTTGTATGAATAAATCCTCTAAATAAATAAATATCTACCACAACATCACAACACAACACAGAAGCATATCATAGCAGTAGTACATGGATATAATGATTATAAACTACAGTATACCTGTATGCATCACACAATATTTGCCCTTGGGCAACTCTATACTGGAAGATCACTTCTCGGACAAACTATAATCTTCTCTATACCTATTTTTCATAACAAATGCCTCCATATATACTGTTGATAGCTGCTGTGCTGTTAACAGTAATGTCAATAACCGTATGATTGGTTACAGAAGCCGAAAAGTGGCTCGAGGCGGGATGCAAGTGATAGGTCAATATCTTGGCCGGAATTAATGCAACTTCCAGGCGCGAAATGATATCCAGTACAGATAATAAGTTTGGAACGGTTCCTGAATGGAAATATCCATTCCAAACTAAACTCCGTTTAGACGTTATCCGTTTAGAGGTGTCCGACTACTGGAAAGTTATGGGGTCTTTTCAAAAATATTTTAAATTTTGTGGTGGATGTATTATAAATATTCCAAATTCCGTAGAAGATCATTCATTCCAATCTTTCATATGAATTAATGCTTCTTATCATGCGATGTTCTTGTTAATTTTGATAAACGGAATAAATTGATTTGATTGATTGGTTTGTTGAATTCAGTTACTATAAGGTAAATTTTTGTTTTTGTTGGTCTGATGAACAGCCTGATCTAATTTGTTTTTGTTGGTCTGATGGCGGGATGGCGGGATATCTAATTTATAATATTTATTTATATAAAAATGCAATTCAGGAGATATGTGGCCGATAACAGCCAGGGATCGGAGGCGGAAGCGAAGAATCATGGACAATTTGTAAAAAATATATTGCAAATTAAGTTTATAAATTCTGTTATTTCAAAGATGTTTTTTGATAACTGCCAACCACAAACTAGTCCTTTTCTTCATTTTATGAATGTCAATATAGCTCTTATTATTATTGAATTCAATTATCTATTTCATATTTCTTCTCTGTAGTGATAACACACAGTAGAGAAATATCACACAAAATTGACTAAAATTCAATACTTTGGAATGCAGCCGAACTTCAGAGATGTGGACTTTAATCAATTCAATGATAGAATCAATACAGTAATAAAATAATTAATATTTTGATAATTTATAAAATCAATCGGTCAATTCACCAGTCTGTTTCCATTTTTTTTTACAAAGTTCATGGAGTATCATAAAGACTTTAGAAATTTAAGAGGTTTGGTATTGATATTATTTTTTCAACTATCACAGTGCTTAGATGATAAGACACGTGATTCATATGAATCCTTACATTACTTACATTTTATTCTTGGAATTTAATTCTCTGAAATAATGCTTCTAAAAAGATCAGTATGCTGCCACTCATAGAATAAACAATCTAGTTAAGATTTTTTCTGACAGGGGTTCACTGACGATCTCATTACACCAGAGACAACTAGGTATGAACATATTGGCTGTATTGATTTGAGGGGTTCAGGAACAAGATAATATGTTACTTCCATTTGAAAAGACCTTTCAATAGTGGGGTATATTCAATCATAGAGAAACAATAGCGTAAGTAGATATCCCATGGTATAGGGCGTTTATGTCGCAACTTTTACTGTTATCTCAAGCCGATTACTGTTGATTATTGTCGAATTATACTGTTTTGTTGGGGTGAGAGTGTATGAACGGCACAATATGAGTGACTACCAGTGTCACACAGCTTCACGGGAAAGAATCACATGGACTATCGGCTTGAGATAACAGTAAAAGTTGCGACATAAACTCCCTATACCATGGGATATCCACTTATGCTATTGTTTCTCTGTGATTCAATGTATTACAATAGAATATATTCACTTTCCAAGACTATTATAATCTTCGTAATTGCCTATTTCTGAAGAAAAAATGTAACTTATCTTGGTGTCATATTTGTGGCAATAATAATTATTGCACTTTGCTTTTCCCTGAATAAAATCCAAATTCAGCTATCAGCTTACTAGGACGGTACTAGAACCGCCCTTCTAAAAAACACTGCATATTTTCTGGTCTATGATAGATGAATACTGAACGGTATGTTCCATTATGTTTCAATTTTTTTTTTATTTTATACATTTTTTCTTGTATTCAACAGTATTTTTCACAGTTTAATAGTGATTTCTAAAGATACTTCATATTTTTGGTCTACAATAGATAAATACTGAACGGTATGTTCCATATATTTCAACAATATTTTTTACAGTTTAATGGTGATTTCTAAAGACTGTAAATTTTTTGGTCTACAATAGATAAACTCTGAGCATATATCCTATATGTTTCAACAGTATTTTTCACAGATCGGTTACATATTTATAGTTCGCGATACAGTTATAGCGAGGTATTCGATGTAGTGGTGTATCAATGGTGGCTGCCGGCTTGGAATTACAGCGGTGGACGCCGGAATAGCCAATAACTCAGCTGGAAAACAATAAGATGGCGGAGTTGCATGAAGTTCAAAAAGGAGTAACTGTAACGATGGTCCAATTTCGTTCATGCGGAATAAGAAATTTGTCGGCGAGATGATCGGATGTTGTGATGGGATGGGATGGGATGGCCTTCCTACAGCCGTTAGTTACCAGGCTGCTACATTTAATTCGACCTTTAAGGAGAGCGGATAATGGGTTGTGAGGAGGAGGAGAAGGAGGAGGTTGAAGAGGTTGAGGAGAAGGATGAGGAGGAGGTTGAAGATGAGAATGAGGATGAGGAGGTGGAGGATGAGGAGGTGGAGGATGAGGAGGATGAGGAGGAGGAGGAGGAGAAAGAGGAGAAGGAGGATGAGGAGGAGGATGAGGACGAGGAAGGAGGAAGATGTGGAGAAGGAGGAGGTGAAAGAGGAGGAGAAGCAGGAGGAGAAGGGGAGGAGGAGGAAGAGGGGGGAGAAGGATGTGGATGGGGAAGAGAAGCAGGAGGAGAAGGAGGAGGAGGTGGAGATGTAGGAGGAAGAGGTGGATGAGGAGTAGGTAAATGAGGAGGAGGAGGATGAGGACGAGGATGAGGATGTGGTGGAGGGAGGGGAGGATTGGGACGAGGAGGGAGAGGAGGAAGAGGATGAGGAGGAGGAGGAGGAGCAGAAGGAGGAGGAGGAGGATGAGAAACAGGTGAATGAGGAGCAGGAGGAAGAGGAGGAGGAGGAGAAGAGGGTTGGAAGAGTGAAGAAGAGGGTGGTGAAGAAAGAAGAAGAGGGTGGTGGAGTGATGGATGAAGTGGGAAAGCAGACGAAGGAGGAGTGAGAAAGGGAATATGAGAATACTGAAAATAATTAAAAAAGGTTTAAAATCATTTTGGAACATAAAGTATTGAAGGGAAAATAAAAAATTCTGAACTCTGAACTAGAATTAAGTGCTAAAACTTTTGGAACAGAAGGTATTATAGGATAATTTATTATATTTAAGAGAATATGACAGAGGACACTGATCAATGGTATAATATGGTGAGTGAAGAGAAATAGAAAATCGAGATTAAAAGAAAATGAAATCATGAGAAAAGTTAAGGAATGGCGAGATTGAATTTGTGAGATTGCGAGATTATTGTGAATAGGATGAGGAAAAATATAAAGAATTAATATAGAAAGAAATGTATTGAGCAAAAGTATGATGACATGAGCATGAGAACTAAGAGGATAGCAAAAAAAATATGAAAAAGCATAGATTGATGAAGAAACGTTGGTATGAGAAGTTGGGAAAACAGAAAAGGAAATTCTTATAAGCTAGACACGATAATATAAAGGAACCAAAACAGTAGAGAATTATTATCATTAAGAATTGAAAAACAATATATTATACTTCCTGGGCGAGCCTTGGCTTAATTAAAAAAAAAGTTAAAATATCATATGGGTTAGATTATTAGACATTTCTCACCACTTCCTATAGAAGATGAGAAAGAAACTACAGAAAATGAAAAGAAGCGCCTAGAATGAGAATATAATGAGGTACATGACATGGAAATAAAGTTTCAGTGGCAAAGCTGAGAAAAATTATTGCTTCAAATGAGGGTTTGAGCTAGGAAAAACACAGAATATCTGAGAGGGAAGCTGAAAAAATTCTGGAGTAAAGTTGGATAGAAAACAAAAAGAAATAAAAGAGACAAATTAAATAGTAAGAACAGAGAAGCTCATTTTGAAGAAGAAGAAGAGAAGAAGAAGAAGAAGAAGAAGAAGAAAAAGAAGAAGAAGAAGAAAAATAACAAAAAGGGAGAAGGAGGAGGAAGTAGAGAAGAAGAAGAAGAACAGAAAGAATGGAGAGGATACTTGGATAATTATCAGAGTTGGCGAAGTGTGGTGAATATTGACTAGTCGTTATGGTTCAGTGGTTATAGCGGTAAACGACTTAAAAAATAAACCGATTAAACGGTTATTGGAGTATTCCAGGAGAGGAAGACAAAAGAAAAAGCATAGGATGTGGAGGAGGGAGTGTATAAACTCCATGTAAGAACCAGGATAAATCTAACATGTGTACATGATCTGTATTTGTACTGATCTGTAATCTGTATGAACCTCTTAACCAGCAAAGAAGGTTCGAACTTATTTTCATGTTGAGCGTCGTCTAAGTTTAAGGCTGATCCAGGTTTACACGAAGATGTGTTCGCATTGATTGAAATGAGGAAGTAGAGGTATAATTTATTGAGAAGTAGAGAAGCCATATTCATGGGTTATACCAACAGCTGCGGAGATCAATCTCCGTTTAAACTGAGAGGTTGCATACGGTCTGTACTTAATCAACTCATAATATAATATTATTATTATTATCATCATCTCATCAACTCGACTTATAATATGGCTTTTCAGAAATTTACCTTCAAATATAAATCTAATACAAATATAGCTTTTTAATGTTATAAATTCTTAATATAACTTACTCATCTTCTTCTGAGTTTTAAACAAGAGATCGTGGGAAATTAATGTCTTAGGTATGTTAAGCTTTTTCTCCATTTTTGAACTGGAGGTCAATAGTTCGATGCAGAAAGTTAGGGGAAAAAAATATTCATGATGTGAAATGATTATTCCAAAGAATTTAATATTTCAAATGATTGTGCTTAGTCCAGCTTTGAGTTGCATACAGAAGTGGCAAATTCTCCGATTATGCCAGGCATCCGCCGCATGCAAGGTAAAAGAGAGAATATAATAATAATCATATTGTTTCAATGGTGAAGAGTTGAAAAGTCGCACATAACCTTTATTTGGACAATCTATTTTATGAAATTGGGAAGAAAAGAAGTTTTGGACTGTAGTCTGTTTCTTTGTCCTTAAATTGATTATAAATTATGAATGAATAAATAAATAAATGATTAAATGAATATTTATAGATTATAATAACCATACCAATTATTGGTAAGAATGTATGAGAGCTTAGAATATGGAATATAATATTTCAATCGTAATATTGATCAATGTAAGTATTGATTGGACGAAGATAACGTTTCCACTCTTGTGACTTCCAAAATAAATTAACGACCGTTATCTGTTTGTTTTCAAACAGTGAGGGGGAGGTACAGGTTAACAATTTTTCTAGTTTTCAGAGCAGTCTATTTGCTCCATAACTTAAGTAATTGAATGCCAACTGATGATTCTCGTTATATTTGACTTGTGATTGCACAAATTGTTTAATGTTAACGGAGAGTTGGTCGTTGTGTATCATTCAACATGATACTGTATCATACAGTTGAGCTAGCAAAACCTGAAAATATTTTAAGATTACTTTCTTCCGTCAGTAATGAAGTAAGTATGATGATAAAAATTATAATATGGAGTAACATGGCTGGCTTAGGTCTGGTGTCAGAGTTTTCAGGTCGAAACTGAACAATTTCAGGGCCTCTGACATGATATCTTGATAGCCTTACACTGGAAATCATGATGAGTTCCAAGATAGTTTGAAATTTATTCCAGTTCTAAGTAATAAAATGAAGTTTTCATGCCATTATCGAACTATAATTTCTCCAGTTTCCTACATTCTTCCAAAAACTAGATAATGAACATATCAAGTTAATTATGAAGTTTTTGACAGCCGTTGATTAAAATAATCAGGGTGAATTCCTAATCTGGCAGAAACTGTTAATGTGAGCCACACTAAACTTTCCTAGGTTTCATGCCTATATTCAGTGCCACTAGCTTCCACTTGAGAAAAAAAACTAGTGTGCTATCCTGCTATCACGCACTCTAGAACGGTAAATGTATAGGTTGTCACATAAATAGAGGTATAGAGAGTCTATATAGTGATATAGAGTGGTAGTAGCGCGGTAGATCTGCTTTGGAAATAATTCGGCAATTAAAAAATTGATAGCATCTCTTAATAGTCCATTCTCAAGTTGGCACTATACGTATTCTCTGGGATGCATCATTATAGAAATCTCTCTTTTCCGCTGCTATGTCTCTTCTTCTTCTTTTTCTTTGATTTCCTCCTGATCTCGTTCCTATTCCACCTTGAAATATCTTATTTTATTTCCAAATTTTCTCTCCTATTTAATTTCCTATTCTCCATTTTCTTCTTCTTTTTCTTCTTCTTCTTCTTCTTCTCCTCCTTTACTCATCTTCAACTTCTTCCTCCTCCTCCTACTCCTACTCCTCCTCCTCATCCATAACTTCCTCTTCACACTTGATTTATTCACATCAGCATCAAGTTTTTTTTCTCTGCCTCATTCTTACAATAAACACAAATAGTATTTGAGCTATGTATAATAAATCCCTAGAAAATAGTTCAAGTGTCAAGAATATTAATCTTGTTCCCTATTTTTATTTGATGATGTACACAACTATGTTCTTCTACCTCTTCATATTGAATCCTCCCAATGTTAGTGAAATTTCGAACCATTTCTTCGGCTGGATTAAAACTTCAACCTGGTTCACCCAAATCTGAACCCATTATTTGAATCAAGGAACGGAGAAGTTTAGAACAATTACTTCTTGTCTATCTCCAACTTACGTGTCAAGTTGTAGAAAATTATAGATTGGAAAATAATGATTATACTCTATGAACAGTAGTAGATCGACACAGGACAGAATTCAGAATACTCTCCAGACTTCAGAATATACCCTTGAGAATCCAGAAAACTCTTCCTATAAACCCAGTAAAATTAGCAAAGAGTAGCCTAAACGAGTTCAATACTTCGATAAATGGGAAAAAATCGATTCATTATTGATTTGATGTAAATTTTATCAAAAAACTCTTCAAAAACCATAAGTAGAGAGGATATGAATACCTAAGAGTTAGCCTAACTCTTCAAGGTAATTAAGCTACCGCAAACCAGTTGAACCATCAAACTTCAACGAGAAGTTAACCGATAACTCAAATCAACTCCAAGGATGCATCAATCAACCCATCAATAATTATCATTGACCTGTTGCAAATAGTTGCAGACAATCCTTCGCATCTTCCTTGGAATCTCAGACACGGACAATCAACTATTTTGATGCTTGTTTATTGGTCCCCGATATTTATTTCATCCCTGGGATCCTTCAGTTGCAAAACTGTTGATTGACGATCGAAACCTGACCGTGATCACGTGATCGATAATCAGTAGCCTTTACTACGATCACGATCTAGGATCTAGGATCTGGATCATAGAAGGCTAGACATTTATGACTGCAATTAGTTCTGCAGTATTGACATTTTAATTATTGATATTGCATTAGCAGTGGTAGTAAATTGCTAACTGTATTATTGTCAATTAGGTAATGTACTTGTTGTAATGTATTGATGGTATTAGGTAATAGTATGACTCATAACCTGTGATAGGTTTCGATGTGGTTTTGAGAGACGATGGGGATTTATAAAACAATGACACTTTTGAAAAGAGCTAGATTCGAATGATGTTTTCCCATGGAAAATTCCCATGAAACCCAATAATATATTTATATGTATCACATTTTAAAACTTGACAGTAAATCAAATTAATAATTTGGTTTGTCACTCATGTTTTAAACATTTCCACGTTCACGGAATAGTTTTGCAATTGCACAAATTTTTATTCCCTCTGAAATTTGTTAAGCATGTTCTTTACCTTCCAGCACTATGTTCCTCTTTTTGTTGAATCCTACAAAATAAAAAGGTTCTTGAAATAAGTATTCATAGAATTTGTCTCTCTTCAAAAAAGACAAAATGAATATTTAATATCCGATTTCAACAATTCGATTCAATTGGAAGATGATGTACTCTGTGCTTAATCTTGGTCTATTTTCTTTATCTAGCACAGTAGTTTTAAATCCAGACTGTGACTTCCTTTTCTACTGCTCAGTAGCCTATGTTTTCAAGTAGTTCCCACTTAAATATAACATCACATTTTCATTATATTTTCATATGTGAGAGTGAAAAAATTTCATATCCTTATACTGTGCTATAGCTTTCCAATCCATCAATTTTTTGGTAATGTTTGGTATCTCATTTCTCTGCTTTCAACAATATATTCATATTTTCTCTCACACGTGTTCCCTTTCACTCTCCTTTAGCTTTCTTCTCACTTTCAAGTATATGAAAAATTTTCCCTAATAATATCCTGTATAATATTCTGTCCATTATGTCATTATATTTTCCCGTCCATCACTTTTTCCTCCTGTTTTAGGAATAAACACACATGAACATAAAAATTAATTTATAACAAATAATTTCTTGAAACTTCTATCGATAAGATCGTAATACAGTAAACTAGAACCATAGAGGAACAATAGCATATTAAGTAAATATCCCATGGTATAGGGCGTTTATGTAGCAACTCTTACTGTTATCTCAAGCCGATAGTTCAAGTAATTCTTTCCCGTGAAGCTGTGTGACACTGGTAGTCTCTCATATTGTGCCGTTCATACACTCTCACCCCAACAAAACAGTCAAATTCGACAATAGTCAACAGGAATCGGCTTGAGTTAACAGTAAAAGTTGCGACATAAACTCCCTATACCATGGGATATCTACTTACGCTATTGTTTCTCTATGCCAGAACTAAGCCAGTGTTATGCCAAGAATCGTGGATCGAATTTAATATCCATTCTTCTTACAATAATATCATTGTTAAGATTGTGACTTAATTAAAACTTTCAATAAAGTCATTGTTTATCCAAGTTTCCAACCCAAGTGCTGTTTCAAATCCAATAATTCATTTCCAAACAGCAAAATTTCTCGATTTTCCATCTTTCATCAAACATGACTTTTGCACTGAATCTAACAATCACTATCCATAAAACAAATTTATCAAATTTCCGATACAAACACAACACATTACCAGAAGGAATCGTCGACCTTTCCAATTCCCGCTCAATAACCTACAAAAATCTAGAGGACCAATTATAACAACAGGCAATCAAAAACAGCTGGTCAATTCAGACAGGAACCCGACTGAATTTCATCCACAGTCAACAAGAACAGTTGGTCAAATCCGAAGATGATCTGCAGCTAAGATCCACAACATACTGTCAGCGTTTCCTATGAGTAATTCCAATGCTTCCCATTCATCCAATGCTGACAGTTGAGGTGAGTTTGACTAAAGGGTCAATTCAGTGGACGTGCCAACTTATAAAATGAAGAACGGAAGAAATTTTATCGCAGGAGATCCGCATACTTGAGGAGTCGGATCGATCACCAGTGCAATCCATCTATGTCCAAAGTAATTAAATTTAATTCGCTTTAATAACAAACTGCATAGTGTACCACGGACCTCATCACTATAGCCCTGCGCTCCTGTGTATTGTAGTGAAAATAGTAATTATTGTTCTATTAATTATTTGCTGTGTGGTCATTAATTGGAGGAGAGGATACAGTTCAAACTATTTCTAATTTGTCGTTCCTGATTTGATAGCGGGACAGGTGGAATGAGGTAGGAGGAGGAGTTGGAGGAGGTGGGCGAGGAGGAGGAGGAGGAGGATGAGGTGAAGGAGTAGGAAGAGGAGGAGGTGAAAGAGGACGAAAAAGGGAAGGAGAAGATGAAGAAGAAATTAACAATACAATGAAGGAGAGAAAGAAATTATTCTACAGAGTTAGGAATAAATGTGACAAAGATGTTGAGAAGATAATGGTGGTAGAATGAATTTGGAGTCAAAAAAGGTGATCAAATATAGAATGAAAATATGAATAAAGTATGATGTTATAAGATGGAATTAGGAAGGAGAGTATTTATAAGATAGTAATAGTTTGAGAGGATCAAGAGAGGAAAAAAGTTTGAAAGGGAATAAAGAATATCAAAGAGTTGATAGGAGATAAAAAGAAGAATATACCATAGTTACAAGAAGAAAACCAATTTCAAAAAAAAATCCATGAGGGCAAAAATTGAGAAGGGCAAAATCACGAAAGAAGGAACCCTATCCTTCTTATGTTTTCTCCTTTGTGACAGAAGAAACAAAAATTAGAGTAGGACGGAAAAGTGGAAAACTGAGAAGACAGAAGAAAGAATGGTGAAAACTTATAATTTGAATGAAGGATCGAAGAAAAAAGTATAACATATTTAGAAGAAGACAGAAGATGCGATGTTGGTCTTGTTTTACTTTCTCGATCATTATGGTCCGGAGTAATCCATCTATTTCTTGTAATGATTGGTGGCACACTGCCTCTTTGTACGTGAAAGCCAATCTCTTGTAACGATTGGTGGCACACTGCCTGATTGTACGTGAAAGCCAATTTTTTGTCGGTATTTTAGAAGATAGGGAAGAGCACGGCTTGGAATCCGTTACTATGAAGGGATTCATCTCAATCTGTCAGCATTGTCTGAATGGGAGGCATTGAGGTCATTGATAAGGAATGCTGACAGAATAGGGTGAATTCCACTCCAGCTGCCATCTGTTGCTCCATTCATGACCATCTTATTCTATGAGATATATATATATATATATCTGTATTTTTAAATATATATCCGACTCAATCACTCTTGAGTCAATAGTGTGCACTAACTCTTGTCCACTAAAAAGTAGGTTTGAACCAAGAATAGTATATAGAAGGTTGCCTTGATCACATAATACACGTGGAGAACGCTATATACTATCCTTGGGTTTGAACTGCTACAACTGATTTTATTTATTTATTTATTGGATAGAGTAAACAATACAGTGGTCGGGAAAGAAAAAAACAGGCTATTGGACAAAACTTCTTCAATTTCCTAATTTTGTCTTAAATTGTTCAATTTATGAATCATCAATCTAAATATACAAATCAGAATAAAACAAACAATTTTAAATTTAGATAGATTAATAATAAAACTTCCGTAAAAACATAAAACAAATTTCAAGCTCACAATATAATTCCATAATAATTTATTTTAGATATATATTTTTTAGGTCCCCTTGAACTGCTACAGTTTATTTCATTTGAGACTAACAGGTAACCCGTGTTCCGTGGGGGTCTAATTAAATACTTGAGAAACTGAAAACTTGACGTACTGAAATCTTGGGGAAAATAGGCCTATAACCATCCTCAGTGAAGTAAGAATCTACATTCAAAATTTCAAGTGAATCAGTGAAGTAGTTGAGACGTGATGATGCGTCATTCGTGCATTTCCTATCCCGTACATGTAAAAGCCACTTCTTTTCTTTTATTTATTATAATTATAGATTTGAAATATATTTTCAGCTTCCATCTTGCATCACCAGCTTCATTATTCATTGGTAAGAATACCGAGTAGTTTTTTCGATTTTGTATCGGTAAATTGAGGGATTTATTTTGAAGGTTTACCCTTTGACATTCAATATTGAGAAATTATGTTATATATTCAACACAGTACTCAGAGATGTTCAGATTCATCATAAAGGATAACACAATAATTAAAATAATGACACATCTAAAAAATAGAAATTAATAAATTTAGAACTTGTGTACTCACGTTTTTAAGAAAAAGTAGGTGACAATCATAGCAAGCTCACCTGGAACAAAAAATTATCATATTACTTTCAAGCACTAATATACTAAGAATGAGGACTTTGAGAAAAAATTTCTAAATACTTTGACTTCATGAGGTAGATGGATAAAAAGTGTTATTCTATGATGCAAGCAAATAAGATGTATAAACATATAAGATATAACATATAACATATAATATATAACATATAACATATAACATATAACATATAACATATAACATATAACATATAACATATACATATAACATATAACATATAACATATAACATATAACAATCATATAACATATAACATATAACATATAACATATAACATACAGGTTGTTTCAGAAGTAGTGTCGAGAATTTTAGGGTATTGTACCTGGATGCTAGGAGACTACAAATGTCATATTTGAAGTGTCCAAAACTCAGCGGTTATCCTTATAGCTGCCATTTTGTTTTTTTCACTTAAAAATTTTTATCTCAAGAACGAAATGTTGTATTGATCTGAAATTTGGTATGAATATTTATGCTATAAAGACTCAACTATAAAAAATAAAAAAAAATTTTTTCGTTGAAATTTTTCAAAATGGCGGCCATTTTAAATTTTTGATGGCGAATATCTCGAAAACCGTCCATTTTACAGAAAATTTACAAGATACAAAAAAGTTAGCAAATTTTTTCACGATTCCAATGATACCTAATTTATTAAGATTGGTCGAAGAATAACAGAGAAATTAATTTTTTTCGTACTGCATGCATGACCACTTTTCACCATTTAAAGATCAATATTAATTTTTTAATTCCAGATGTATTTAAGATGAAGCTTTGAAACTCGGTATGGCTCCATATGGGCAAACAGA
This sequence comes from Nilaparvata lugens, assembly GCF_014356525.2. Taxonomy (NCBI): domain Eukaryota; kingdom Metazoa; phylum Arthropoda; class Insecta; order Hemiptera; family Delphacidae; genus Nilaparvata; species Nilaparvata lugens. The sequence continues at coordinate 27,867,789 of NC_052516.1, forward strand.
TGATTTTACAATGGTTTTCAGATGATAATGTTTGTCTTGTAAAAGTATTATTGTTTCATTAAAAGTAAAGAACCAGATGTAGTGCTTCCTATTTCTTAGTCTCACGTTTCCTAGGTCTTATTTCTATCTTAAATTTCCAGTTTCAATATTTTCTTACGTTGCTTCTACACAAATATTTAATTATTGTAATGGAATTTAGTTCGCTGGAGTACACCGATATTCACTTCATGTATGGAGCAGCTCTTGGCAATGCGACCGAAGCAAGAAGAATGTATGCAGCTGCATTTCCAAACCGCCGTCTCCCTTCCGACAAGGTGTTCACAAGAACTCACAATCGGCTGAGAGAAGTTGGTTCATTTGAACGGAACAGGGTAATTGCTGGTAGGCCTCGAGCAGTTCGAAATGTTGCTTTTGAAGAGGAAGTATTGCAGAAATTCGATTTCAATCCTAGAACGAGTACGAGAGCAGTTGCAAAGCAAATCAATTCAAGTGCTTCTTCTGTGTGGCGTGTACTAAACAAGGAAAGACTTCACCCCTTCCGCTTTCAAAAAGTTCACTCATTGGTTGAACGCGACTATGAGCCAAGAGTAAACTGTGCCCGTTGGTTTCTTCAGCAAGACATTATCCAACCAAATTTTCTAGAAAATGTGTTATTTACCGATGAGTCCAGCTTTACAAGAGAAGGAATCTTCAACTCTCGCAACAGTCACGTCTGGGCCTTAGACAATCCTCATGAGGTCAAAGTGCGTGGTTATCAGCATAGATTTTCGCTGAATGTTTGGACGGGTATCTTAGGTAATCGCGTGATTGGACCATACATTCTTCCTAATCGTCTGAATTCTCCCACGTACATTACTTTTTTAAGAGACATACTACCAGAACTTTTGGAAGATGTGCCTCTTGCAAACAGATATAATATTTGGTTTCAACATGATGGTGCCCCTGCTCATTTCGGAAATTTTGTTACGGACTTTCTGAACATGACCTATCGTCAGCGGTGGATTGGGCGGGGTGGACCAGTACCGTGGCCCGCACGTTCACCTGACCTCAACCCTTTAGATTTTTTTTCTGGGGCCATATGAAAGACCTTGTTTACAGCACGCCAGTAGAAAACGAAGAAGACCTTGTGGCAAGAGTGGTTGCTGCAGCAGGTGCCATTCAAGATGATGAAAATGCTTTTATAGCAGTTCGACGGTCCATGATTGAAAGGTGCAGACTGTGTAATCAAGTTGAAGGACGGCATTTTGAGCAATTGCTGCATTAGTATCAGTGAACCGATTTGAGTGAAATTAATATTTTTCAATGTAAAATAAAATTTGGAGGAAAGTTATTCTTGTATATTTCTGTAATAAGAACGGTTTTCATGAAATTATAAAAAAAATTAATATTGATCTTTAAATGATGAAAAGTGGTCATGCATGCAGTACGAAAAAAATTAATTTCTCTGTTATTCTTCGACCAATCTTAATAAATTAGGTATCATTGGAATCGTGAAAAAATTTGCTAACTTTTTTGTCTCTTGTAATTGTCTGTAAAATGGACGGTTTTCGAGATATTCGCCATCAAAAATTTAAAATGGCCGCCATTTTGAAAAATTTCAACGAAAAAAATTTTTTTTATTTTTTATAGTTGAGTCTTTATAGCATAAATATTCATACCAAATTTCAGATCAATACAACATTTCGTTCTTGAGATAAAATTTTTAAGTGAAAAAAAAAAAAAAATGGCAGCTATAAGGATAACCGCTGAGTTTTGGACACTTCAAATATGACATTTGTAGTCTCCTAGCATCCAGGTACAATACCCTAAAATTCTCGACACTACTTCTGAAACACCCTGTATAACATATAACATATAATATATAACATATAACATATAAAATAATGTATAAAAATATAAGCATATAAGATATTATAAACTATAAAATACTATAATACTATAGTAATTCCCCGGGTTGGAGAACTCGCTCTAGATCTTAGACCAGTTATAGAATAGACACGTTGGGAAGTCTAGCCTCTGAAGCCAACATCTACTGCCAAATCCACCATCTTGACGTCACAACCAAGCTATCAACAATGCATTGTTCAGCAACAATGTAAGTTAAACACCACAAGCACACACTCTTGTGACATCAAGATGGTGGATTTGGCAGTAGATGTTGGCTCCATCAACTTTCTATATGAATATACAATGAGCCGTGTCTATTCTATAACTGGTCTAAGCTCTAGATGATGCTGAAATTCTATCAGCTGTTCTATCAACATCAAGTTGCATTGAGTATTGAAGCAATGGAGGCTTAAGGCCGGCTTTGAATTGCATGCAATTAATAATGGAAATGCCAGCAGATTATTCATTAATTATTTGAAATGGTAAGATTACTAAAGATGGAAGATATTATTAGAAATTGCTGATTATTTAACTGCTGGAATATTATTACTGTATGATAATTATTTCAAATATCCAATCAAAGTTATATGAATAAAACTCAGGACTTTGATACTGCAAATATTTACCAAAGAACTAAATAGTAATAGTTTGAAGAATATGAGTTGAGATTTAGAATTAAATTGATGGAAGTATTCAAGAGTAATCGTCGAGAATATATTATACAAACGAACAAATCCACAAACGGACAACGAATCGAGCCTCGAGACAGAAGTAAGAACTCGTTACGCTCGTTCAACAAGAAAATACTCATGCTGAGTAACTCTAATCAGAGACACCTAATTAGCATTTTGCTGATCTTGAATCTGACAGAAATGGAGATTGCTATTGCATCGAAAAATCCTGCATTGAATGTTTGTACCAGGGACAACTGATACAAGTACCACAAATTAAATCAGATCACAAATTAAACGGTATCTTTACTCTATGGTTTGTAAACTCTACTCTATAATCTATACTATAATAATGGAAAGAACAGTCTTATACACGTATGAGATGAAAATAGTATATTTCGCACCTCGGGCCGAAAATGAGACTTTTCCGGCTCGAAATCGGGTTTCAAGTCCGAGGCCGTAGGCCGAGGACTAGAAAAGATTGAGAGCTGGAAAAACATTTTTGCCCATGGTGAGAACATTATTTTTCGCCACACAGGAAAATAAACGATATAAATATGAGAATAATTGTTTATTAGGCACTTCCGAAAGCAAAACAGGAAGGTCATAGCTCTAGCAAATCTGAGGTAATCTGAATATCCGGAAATTGTCCAAGTATTTTTTTTTTTATTCTGATTTGTCTAAATAACCTTAAAGATTATGTTCAATTATGTGAGAGGTTGAGTTTATACTTTTTATTCTTCCAAATGACAATAACATGATATTATTATAAATGTTTTTATTCTTGAATAATAAACACAAATAATGAAAAGTTTTTGATCAGCTGTTTTAGCACACTTGAAATTTGGCCAATCTGAATGTCAACGTCAACAATGCTTGTTGTCGTTGACTTCGAAGTTTAGGTTAGAAGTTCTATCCTACACTGAAAATCGAATTTGAATAGTTTATAATATATATCTTATCAGCATTTTATTCATCCAATAAAATGATCTTATTGCAGAATACTTATTCAATTCTAAAAGCAAAAACTGATTCCGTTTCATAAACCATTTTGTGAACACGTTCACATCAAATCAGAATCAGCTGACTTCAAGGTTATTTACAGCCCTAGGGCCGTAAAACTTTTACCGGCCTGGTCAGAAAACAATCATTTTCGGCCTCCATATGACGCACGAAAACCAGCTCATTACATCCAAGTGGGGCGAAAAACTGTTTGACGCATAATCACGTCTGAACTACTAGACTAATTAACTTCAAATTTTGCAAATAGATTCTTAATTAACAAAGGATGGCTATAGGCCTATTTTAAATTTTTCAAGATTCCATTACGTCGAGTTTTCAGTTTGTCAAGTTCTGAAATGGACCCTTGCGGAGCATGACTGATTGAAATACTATTGATACCAATTTGGATTTTCTAAACTAGCTCAAGATCTCCTATCATCAGACATGACTCAAATGACATTGAACTACAAATAAATACAGGACAATCCAAGATGTCATCCACAGAAACACAACAACCTAACAATGCCATAATGCTCATTATATGAGTTAATAACAGAGCGGCAACCTAACGGAGAGCATTGCGTAAACATCGGCAAATCATCTATCGAAATAAATGACATGTAATACAGTATGCAATGCAGAAAATGCAAATATTGTATCACGCCCTAGGTATGGTGTCATCTCATTGTTAACTACGTATGTGAACACTGTTCTACTACATGAATTATTAAATAAATTGTTGTTCATCGATTCTCTATTATCAGACAGTCTCGAAGAGTTTTCTGTATAATTTTTAATCAACTTCTAACAGTTTATTTTACTGTTTTCACTATAAAAGTTGGTAACACTACTATTCTATGATCCAGAAAAATATAATTAAGGTTATTATTGCATTATTAGCCCAGTCAATATAGACATAAAAAGGGGGTGTGCTTGCAATTTGTATTGTAGTTTTTTAATATATTATTAGGGTACATAAGAGAAGTCCAGAACCAATTTCTTTTTCCAGTTTTCAGCTATTTCTGCCAAATATCGTAATCGGACAGAAAAGTTTGCTCCCGCTTTTGTTTTAGATTATAAAATTCTGAATAAAATGAGATCATTCGGAACTCTCTATCTTCAATGAGTACTGAGTTATGATATTTCAAAAATGAGTGAAATTTGAAGAAAAAATAAATTTTGATGAATTTTAGTTTTTGATCAACAATATCTTCTGATTGTTACCATTTTTAGATGTATAATTCAAAATTCCTCTGAGCTTATTTTTGTGCTCAACAATTTGGGATCAGGTAGAGCGCTCTATCTCATATAGATTTCCAGGTACACCTGACAACATTAATCCTTGTATTGTGAAAAACACCTAATTTTCAGCTTCAATAATAATCACCAACTATTGAATGAAAAAGACTAAGATATTGTCAAAAGACCACTGATTTATTGGAATTAGAAAGACCGGTTTCGGTTATTACACCATTGTCAATCTCTGATAAACTGAGATTTATCAGAGATTGATAAACTGAGATTTATCAGAGATTGACAATGGTGTAATAACCGAAACCGGTCTTTCTAATTTCAATAAATCAGTGGTTTTTTGACAATATCTTAGTCTTTTTCATTCAATATGAATAATTACCACAATATCAACTTCTCAACTACACAAAAAGGGAAAATCACCAACTACATTGTCCTCACATTGATATTTCGCACAATGACATAAGTTCATGAGATTATGTTCTATGAGAATCACCCGTCAGATGCACTTTATATCAGTATTTCCTAGTGGAGAGGCGCGCTTAAGGACACCTCAAGGATCAAAATTTCAAACACTTATAACTTATGACTTTTGAATGAAAAAAAAACTAGAACCTAGCTTAATGAAAAACTCAAATTTATTCAAATTGAAATCCAACCACAGCAACTCATTGATAACAGCGCTTAAGAAATGATTCGTAAGCTCATAAAAAGAAACTCCGCGGTATCCGGAGAAGTTCCTCTTCTATTGATCGTTTTAGCTCCTCATCATCATGAAGCTATGGTTATAAACTTTTTTCTTCAAGTATCCCCATAAGAAAAAGTCACAAACAGTTAAATCTGGTGATCGGGTTGGCTAATCTAAAAAATCACTCCAACAGCCATGAAGTTTGCCATTTAGTAATTGCTTGACATGAAATGAGGTGGAGCACCATCTTGTTGGGAGATTGCTTGATCCATTTCTGGTACCATCAAATGAGCCATGACTACCGCAACGTAGTAAACAAATCAGGTAATAACTCATGAAAGTACTGAAGTTTTTATAGGATGCGAATTGGTAAAATTTTCAATATGCCGCCATTTTGTTTCTATGAAGGTTAGAGAGCTGAAATTTTCCCAGAATATTTTCAGAACCTACTTTGTAAACTGTGTATAATTTTAAAAAGTTCGGTTCATGAATGGGCACGTGATATAAATTTGAACGCGTAAACCTCTCCGTGGGACACGGTGTAAATGGATACATAAATGAATGGATACAGTGTGTATTCCTCTTCTACAACATAACAAAAAACTACACCCTATTTTGTAGGCTTTTCTATTATAACTGAGTTTTATCGTGGTTAAGTGGTAGAGTGGACATCACTGTCCAAACTTCGCCAAGTCATCAAATAGAAAAGTCATTTAATTTATTCTATTCTACAATATTTTGTCCTGTACTCTGTTTTTGTTATTGTTGTAATTTATGTATTTATTATCGATGTTCGTGTGCAACTCTTTGTATGGAGCACGGCCCTTATGACAAATAAATTAAATTTATATTTTTATTATATTCTACAACATTCAATCAACCTTGTATTTCTTCTTCCAAGAATGAATCTACCATGACTCAGCCATACCAAAATCTCAACTCATTCATCCCAAAATGTAATATTCTCAAGATATGAGACTACCTTGGTAAGTCACACCCATAGAAAAAACCTTTTCAACACTTGGCCATATTCGATAACCCATTTTTATTTTCTCCTCTTAGTTAATTGATAGCCTATCTATTTTTTTTTCAATTTTATGACCACATAGGATCACTGTAGTCTCTGGTTAGTCCTCTTTCTTTGTTTATTCGCTTCAATTCTCTTCCTTCCTTCCCAGTACCTTTTCATTCTGTCAGATCTTTCTTTTCTCAATTCATCTGAACAAACCTGTTGCCTTCTCCTAATTGTTTTTATAGATAAGATCCTCTTTCTGTCAGTGATGGTTTCCCTATAGATTTCTGTGCGATTTTTGACATCGTCAATAGTTAAACTTAGTTCCGATATGTCTTTTCTATTGATATATATTATTATAAATCAATTGATTATTCATTCATGAGTTTCTCTGGACTGTTCATTTTAAATGAAGGTTGAAGCAGTTTTAGGCGATCACCTATTTATAGGAACAACAATTGTATCTATTGTGCATGAATGAATATATAATGAGAGCATGTTATACGATTATTATATCACAAAAATATAATTTAAATATGATTGATATTGAAGAAGTAGGAGAAATAAAATACACAGAATGAGCTTACTGGATTACATTCTGGAGTCTTATTACGCAATGCTCACAGAATTTATAAGAGATATTATATCAGTTTTCATTATGACTGTTGCGTCCCAATTTACCAACACTGGGTCTACAACTATTTCAACTGAAGCAGTCAATCACACACCCTATCGTATGACGTATACCCTACTTTAAACTCTCAGCAAATATAGCTTCCCATATAACTACAGAAAACTTTAAATATAACTTCTGTCAATGCTTCCCATCTAATCAATATTCTGACCCTTTAAAGTGAAATCTTACTATATAGCTTTTAGTTGACTGGCAATGACCCCACGTTAGTTCCACTACAGAATTCAGAATCCATCAATCTCTCTCTCAAACTAAACTGATTTCCCAATGTGTGTCTCTGAATATAGGCCCACAACCGCTTAGGAATGATTAGTAGGAACGCCCGGTCTATTAATTTAGTTGCTCGCTTATCCATTATTCATAAATTTTCGTTGAAAGCGTGGAATTCAAATGCTAAATACCTGTTTCACTACTGCTGACCATTAATAGATAAACTTGTAATGCGATTTCTAGTGTGGTTGCCTAATGGTGTATCAGTAGGAGGGATTAAATAGTTTTCACTAGGATGGAGATTGGAGTAGCTTCAACGGTTTGGAAAAGAAGTGGAAGCTGTTGATCAGATGTTGAAAAGATGATAACTGAAGCACTTGCTAGGGAATCTTAGTCTATTGAAGTTTTCCATCAATTATTAAAGTTTTATTGTAATTTATTGAAGTGAGTGCTTCTAACAAATGAGTTTGTATCTAATTTTTTGGATCAAAAATTTCTAAAGTAACTTATTACTTTTTAGTTCTGAGTGATTATATTACTTTATAGTTTTTAGTGATAAGTGAGTATAATATCATAGAGAAACAATAGCATGAGTAGATATCCCATGGTATAGGGCGTTTATGTCGCAACTTTTACTGTTATCTCAAGCCGATTACTGTCGATTATTGTCGATTTTTACTGATTTGGCCGGGTGAGAGCGTATGAACGGCACAGTATGAGAGACTACCAGCGTCACACAGCTTCAAGGGAAAGAACTATGTATACTTTTGGCTTGAGATAACAGTAAAAGTTGCGACATAAACGCCCTATACCATGGGATATCTACTTATGCTATTGTTTCTCTATGATATTATACTCACTTATCACTAAAAACTATAAAGTAATATAATCACTCAGAACTAAATCTATGATAATATTTTGTTATCCAATTTGGTTTTCAAACAATCTTATCCAAATGTCTTGTTCCCATGTCTTTTCACTGAAAATAAATTAGACTCAAATTCAAGAGTAAATGAAACATTACCTACTTTTTGGACAAATGTATGAATCAAAATTCTGGGGAGGAACAGTTTTGGGCTGTGTCTGTTGGTCCTTCCCCAATCATTACAATTAATTGTGAATGAATGAATGAATACGTTTATCAGAGGACTATCAATTTTTGTTTTCCATTCATTGAAGTTCATTTGTCGATCATTAGAGTTCATCCTCCATTAATCAAAGTTTATTTATCACTTTTTTCTTCCATGTTGTTTTAATTATTATCGATCTATTATTTCTGCAATAGCTCTAAATTTCTTATTAAGTGTATGACAGGATTTAACTTCGCGCTGAGTTTATGAGAATAATATATAAGTAATGCACACAAAACCATGAATATTCAAGTGAGTTATGAGTTGAGGATGGCTCTGAAATCAAAACTCTCCGTTGAATTCTTCTCACGTACTGAAACAGAGAGCTTACGTGATAAAAAAGACTTTAAAGTCATAACTTCGACTAATAAAGAGAATTTTTATTCAAGTTTACGTTGAAGTTTTACATTCTCTACTACCTAATAGTTATTAAGTATCCTATTCACTGAGCATTTTCAATTTGTGTAAGTATTTTACAAAAACTTTTCAAACTATTTTCTCTTAAAAATTCGACTGAGTCACTGTCAATGTTGTAGAACCGTTCCATAATGAAATAAAAACTGAAACAGTAGAATTTTTTATTTCATCATTTTGTTTCAATTGAAGAGATTTGAGATATTGTCAAAAAATCCACTTTATTTAAGTAGAAATATTATTTTTTCACAGGACCATCATTTCGTATGTGCTATTTTCTCTTTTAGTGTGTGTATTTTCTCTTTATGTTATTTATAAATAATTTCACCGCGTCATCTAGGAATCGATGACAGTGTTTATAATTCAACCACAGATGTTCAGTTGGTCAATGATTCAACATAACTCCCTCCTCAACTCCCTCAGCCACATCCCCATTCCATCACCTAGAAAGTAAATTATCGGGTGAATTATGAGCCGACTCTCTACAAAATAAAACAAACCGCGCGCCAACAATTAAAACCCAATTTTTCAAAAGTCCAACCATCCGGCTGTCTCGGGCTAATTGAAATCCAACCCCCCATCTAGACAATCACTATTTTAATGTCCAACATTCGTAGATATTAATTATCCGGCTAATTATCGTTGCTGGTTACGGCCGATTGTTAAGTCTGCTATGACACTTTAGCTTTATACTAATACTTCTTGTTCTTCAGAGGCCAGGTGTGTAGTGGAGCTTGCCAATTGAATATTTTTAATTAATAATGGTGTTTGCAGGAGTTTAATTGAAAATCATCGTGAGCTGCCGTGAGATTCACTTAAAACTGTCATTAATAGTGTAATTTGAAGCATTGATTTTATTTACAAGGAGTTCTGACAGTTTGCTGTATGGTATGGAATAGATAAATTCCATCCCGTATTGTCAGCATGCGTTAAATAGGAAATATCGGTTATATCCATAAGGAACTCTGACAGTTCGCTGTATCGTATGGTGAGATTCATTTAGAACGGTCAGAATTAGTTGAATAAGAAACATTAATTATATTTATAAGGAACTCTGCCAGTTGTACCATATCATATATATTATAGTAAGATTCTTTTCAAACTGTCAGCATTGGTTAAACGGAAGAGATTGATGATCTCCATAAGGAAAGCTGACAGTTCCAACTGAAACCAACTGAAGGTGTTAGTTAATTGAATTACGGTACTACTGGGGTGTAATTAATAATGTATGATTTATAAAACTTTATTGGAGTCTTTATGGTGGAAATATATTTGAAAGTCATGCTGGTAATGAGGATAATGGGATTTATTAGTGGAAAGCTTTCTAAAGTAGTTCCGCTTCCATCTTAAATCACGAAATCGATTGAATTATGTGCATTAAATTTTAGAGAAAATTATATTACTCATGATAAGTGAACCACTGGGTGAGTGATGAAATTATGGATAAGCTGGAATATAATATTTTCATTATATTATGATGCCTATAATGATTTACAGTAGTTTGAACCCAAACCTAATTCAGGTGTTCTAAAAATACTAAAGGTTTAGTTAGAAGCCTTTCTGATGTTTTGCAGCTCTGGTATGCTTTCACTGTATTGTTCGATTTCCATACCATGTGGCATTTCAGAAACCATTATGGTATCATACTGTCTACCCACATAAAAGTCATGGACTTCGTCATAGATCATCTTTCATGCGATAAATATCGACAGTTGCATTTTGACATACGATTCTAAATAAACGTGGATCTAGAGGAAAACGGTATGGTCTACTTTTAATAATTCAATGACATTGTTAAAAAAATAATATCTATTTTCTGCCATATCATAGTTCAAGTGTCCTATCTTTTCTCTAAAGCTATAAATAGTGCGGAGATCATCAAATCGATCAGAAGATCATGATTTCTGACAAAAAACAAATGCTGGTAAAAAAAAACTAAGTACTACTCTTACAATTTTTTTTACTCACAACATGTTTCAAAATTAATGTTATTTTCAAGTGAGTGAATAAAATAAATAATTTTAGAAAGGGTACTTGAATTTTTTATTTGTATTTCTTGATAATTAAGTGAAACCAAAAAGGTTTTATGATTCAGAGGCCCGTGTTCAAATCCCGGCCCGGGCAAGATATTTATCTCGGGCCTCTCCCGTGTTTCGGATGGACACGTTAAGACGTCGGTCCCGGCTGCCTAAAAAGCAGTCGTTAGGTCATGTCAGAGGCCCTGAAATTGATCAGTTGCGACTTGAAAACTCTGACACCAGACCTGAGCCAGCCAGGTCACTCGATATTATTATTATTATTACCAAAAAGTAATTTAGGTACTGACAAATTTATGAAAAACTTGTTAAAAAATCTTGCCGTTACTAAAATGTTACAGTATGCATAGAGAGGATGTGATTAACACGTGCCACTGATCGAGGTGAAGTTGATCCCGGTTGAGGTAATAATTTATCGGCGGTGTCAAACCGCGATGGCTGACATTTACGGTGACCCGTGTTATTTGGAGTGGATGCTCCGGTAGCCTTCAATGGTTATGGCTAATGGTAATTGCAGACACCAGTCAAGTACAGTACATCGCAAAGATGATCTAGAATCGAAGATGATCGCCTATCCTTACCTTCAACCTTGAACTTCGTGGGTACTGGGTAGGCTACATTGCTACATATTATACTGCATACTGTTTGCATATAAATTATGTGTATCGATTCATATACATCCAACCTGTGTACTCGGGTGCATCAGTGGATATATAAGTGGAGCTTTTTGTTGCATTTGTTCTGCTCTGTGTCTAATGTTGTTGTTTTCATTGGTTATTGTTTGACTTGAAGTTGTAATGCATAATTTGATGTAATCTTCTGCTACTGCAATAAAACGTTCATTCATTTATACAAGGATATACTCGATATACTCAGTTATATTATTATTATCGTATGATAACTATGAATAGAACACACAATTTCATGAAAATTATCCAGGTCATTAGCATTTGTCAACTTATATGATAAATGAATAAGTATTTACTACATATTATATACCGAATGGTAATGTATCTCAGAGGTTGATTTTTATGGTCTACAGAAAAAATAGATACCCAATTCATAGGTGACTTTGTTTACAGGTCAGGCTATATAATCGTATACCAATATATAAAAGCAAAAAGTTACTTATTCTTCAACATATCATCTAAAAACGTAAAAATCCTGGTGAACCAGTGAAAATCGACTGAACCAAAAATGGTAAATTTTGGCTGGCATGTATTCAGTTCTTCTCTAGATGCGCACTAAGAACGGATTTTAAGAAAAAAAATCAAAGTATATCCCTTAATCAGTATTTCTTTTGTGTTTTCTCAGCCTTCTCTAAATCTAATTGACAGTAAATGATAAAGTTTGGAACACACACAACACTCATCCAAGGTCCAAGGTCAAAAAATGAAAAGTCTTCAAAAGTGAAATAACGAGTTGAAATGTATTTGAAAATAATCAAAGGTACACCCAGGAATCTGCGTATTCTCTGTGTTTTCTCAGTTTTTTTCGAGAACTTATGGATATAAAATTCTCGAATTTTGTACACAGGTTCAGCAAAATGTGTTGACATTGCGTCATTATTTTTTTATAGTAGGCCGAAAGTGATTGTTTTCCGACCAGGCCGGTAAACTTAACGGCCCTAGGGCTGTAAAATGACCTTGAATAACAGCTGATCGTGTCCGATCTCACAAAAATCATAGAGATAATCTCATAACGACTGTAACAATCTATATAATTATGTATCGTGAATCGCGGTATCATGTCTATAATATATTTTATGAATTACTGTTTCATAATTTAATATTTATTATTGTGTTTTTGATATCAAACAATAGAATACGATGATATCTCCATAGCCTCAACAATATAATGTTGGCTGCATTGTCCATTGTCAGAAAGGTACGTATCGCAAGTCTTTAAAAGTGAAGAATCGAATTTGAAATCAAAGTACAATAATTGTATCAATATTTAAAAGTGAGGTAGAGTAATAATTGTTTCTTTTTTATTATCGAATTCCACTTCTTAATGCAATACAATCAACAATAATAATAGGAAAATACAGCAGAGATCTAAAGTTTAAGGTAAGCCTACTGGTGAAACTCAGCCTTGACTGAAAAATTCCTAGTAATTTTCCGTAATTCATTATTAAAACTTTTAGATAATTTTTCTTCAATATCAAACCATATAGAGAAAACATTAGGCCCACTCAAGATTGAATCTTCGAATGTTTTCTCTATGATTTAACTATTTTCAGAGCAATATTTTGTTGTGAAAATGCCGGCAAACCGGCTTCAAGTTTGCCGCTATACACTATATTATAGTAGCCTACATACGTTACCTGACTTACAGGCCTCTTCGATCAAAAATATGCAATGGCCGAGAGCGTAAAGGCGTAATACATCAGAACTCAAAGCTCAGTGAATTACAAACATGATCTAGGTTCGAACCTCGGTCAGTGACATTTTTTTTTGTCGATGAATTTCGACTTTTATTAGCTATTTTTTATATTAGTTACCGTAATTTAAATTTCAATCAATTTTTTAGATATATTTTGAGACAAAACTGTGAAATATGCAATTATATTAATTTTTTAATCACATTATTTCAAAATAGTAATGAAAATTCTATTCATCCATCTATCCATGAGATATTGCACCAGGTGCAAAGCGCGAGCTATAAAAATTCAAACAATTATTCGAAATATTAATAGTATAAAAATATTGTCACTATTGTAAATTATTAATTAGTAATATTGAATTAATTGACAGTGAAAGTTGTCATAACCAAGATTCAAACTATCAAAATAGGCTGTTTGAATTTTATTTATTTTTTAATTTCTTATATATTGGAAGTTTTTTTTGGTGTGGCGAAAAATAGCGTTCGCACCATGGGCAAAAATGTATTTCCGGCTCTCAATCTTTTCTAGTCCTCGGCCTACGGCCTCGGACTCAAAAACCGATTTCGAGCCGGAAATACCTCATTTTCGGCCCTAGGTGCGAAATATACTATTCCACCGTACCATATCATAGCCAGTAAATTAAAGCAAGATTTCGTCAGTTATTTATTAATATTTTTTTATTTGACAATAATATCAAGTTTTAAAGACAAGATTTCAATCGGCCTACTTCATACAAGATATTCTCGATATTCAAATAAATTTGTGGTTGCAAAAAGTACAATTATTCTCATTCAATTTGAAAAGTATTTTCAATACTGTAAAGTTTAACTAAATTCAACAACGAGGTGGTATCTCATATTTATCACATTGATTTTTTTCCAAGTAGAATTTCATCCTATTATGGAGTATGGAATAATATTCATGAAATATTGATTGTAGCCTATAATTATATTGAATACTAGCAGGTAACCCGTGATCCGCAAGGGTCTATTTTAGAACTTGACAAACTGAAAACTTGACCGAGTGAATTCTTGAAGAGTTTGAAATAGGCCTAGAACCATCCTCGGTTAGTTAAGAATCTATATGCAAAATTTCAAGTTAATCAGTCCAGTAGTTTAGACGTGATGATGCGTCAAACATAATTTTCCTATGCATAATTTTCCTATGCCTAACCTAACCTAACCTAACCTAACCTAACCCAATGAAACCTAACCTAACCTAATCTAACCAAACCTAACCTAACCTAACCATAACCCAACCTAACCTAACCTAACTTAACCTAACCTAACCTAACCTAACCTTATGTTACCTAACGTTTATGAGCCAGTTCTTTCATTTATTATAGTATAGATAAGTTCTTCAACTTGTAATGAATATGATTCCACAGTATCACCTTCACTACTCATACAGGAAAAGAATGCAAAATAAATATTTTTTTCCCAGCTATCAATTCAACAAACTATATAAATAATGAAATAATCAAACATGAAAATGATTACTGCAAGATAACTACTATCGCTTCCATAGTGGAATGCACTTTGAACTGACAGCTTTCCTTATTAATAATAACCAATGCTTCCCATTGAATCAATGCTGACAGTTTTAAGTGAATAAGTTTCTAGTGTTAGAGTGAAATTTACCTATTTCTAACTGTCAGAATTTCTTATTAATTTATATCAATGTTACTGATTTAACCAATGGTGACATTTTTAAATGAACCAGCTATTATTTCCAGTACCAGCTATTGTTTGATTGTGTGGTGCTCAAAGCTAGCGCCCTATCCAATCTTCCTTCACTAGATTTGGTACGCTACAAATACGGACTTCACTCACAGAAAGAGGTTAAAACAAATTGATAATAATTGTCGGGAGATTGAGCCAGTGTTGATGAATGAAGCAAGGCGCACACAACGGAAAAGTAATTATTTTTCTTTCATCTTTCAATTGTTTGTTCAACGGCTGTAAAAGTTGAGTCATTGTTTCGAGAACATTTCAAAAGGAAACTATCCATAACGGACCAGCGACCGCTTCCTCATATGGGGTGGATGTATTTTCAATGTTTACAGAAGAGGAGAAATTATTACTTCCATTGATTACACTCATAATTAACTGTGGTTTGTTGTGCACCTGTTAGTTTTATGGTTTAATATTGTATGCCACCTTGGCAAGAGATACAAAATGTTACGGAGAGGTAATACAAGATATGATGAAAAACAAAGAAATGATAGAAGAGATAAAAAATGAGATACAATACCAATTTTATTGATAAATGGAATTATACTGATATGAGAATACTGTTCTAGATTTTTAGGCTTTGGTTTTTCAGGCTTTAGATTATTGGGGTTTGAATTTTTACTTTCCTTGCCCTATTACCATAGGTAAGGAAAGTATTGCTTTCCAAAAAAAATTAAGGTACCCCAATTTCTACATTTCTATATGTTTCAAGGTCCCCTGAGTCCGAGAAAGTGGTTTTTGGGTATTGGTCTGTATGTGTGTGTGGGTGTGTGTGTGTATGTGCGTCTGTGTACACGATATCTCATCTCCCAATCAATGGAATGACTTGAAATTTGGAACTTAAGGTTCTCACAATATAAGGATCCGACACGAACAATTTCGATCAAATGCAATACAAGATGGCGGCTAAAATGACGAAAATATTGTCAAAAACAGGGTTTTTCGCGATTTTATCGAAAACGGCTCTAACGATTTTGATTAAATTCATACCTGGAATAGTCATTGATAAGATCTATCAATTGCCACAAGTCCCATATCTGTAAAAATTTCAGGAGCTCCGCCCTATCTATGCAAAGTTGGATTTCAGATTCCCAATTATCAGGCTTCAGATACAATTTAAACAAAAAAAATCATATGGAGAAGATTGAGAATAGAAATATCTACAATTAATGTTGAGTAACATTTTCACCTAAAATTGAAATTAAGCTCGAAATTCAAGAAAATGTGATTATCCAATTGCAAACTGTTGGCAACTGTTGTTTCTATTAAATCATTCACTATGAAGAGATATCAGACCTCGTATGTCTCCAGCGTTATTGTCCTGTCACCGGCTGGCTTAGATCTTTGTTTATAAGTAGACTTGTGATGCGCATGAACACTAGCGTCAGGTGATCAATTCTAATAACGGCAAGGAAAGTTGTGTGAGTGCGCCACACCAGATTTTTAAGTTATAGATTTCAGGATAAATTTAAAGGAAGGATTTTT
This sequence comes from Nilaparvata lugens, assembly GCF_014356525.2. NCBI lineage: Eukaryota > Metazoa > Arthropoda > Insecta > Hemiptera > Delphacidae > Nilaparvata > Nilaparvata lugens. The sequence goes on from NC_052516.1 coordinate 27,884,388, forward strand.
CAATTATAGAATATAAGGAAGAAAACACTTTTCCATTTCTCCATGAAATAGATAATACTGCAATTAATTGCCTTACTTATTTTTGACATTTTCAGATACAAATTTAAGGCCGATACACATATCACCGCACCGAGCCCGCGCCGACGTACGGCCGAACTAAGCTCGCGATACAGTGATGGTGGTAGGAGAACACACATATCCGTGCGACAGCCGATCGGCATCAGTGTCTCAGTTCTGTAGTGCTACTGTGCTCTGATTTCTAAATTTCATCAGAAACTATTCAAATTGTGTTCAAATTCTTAAATTTTATGAGATTTTGACATTGATGCTAAATTGAAATTGATTTTCATATTGTGCTACTGTATTCTGATCTCCGTATGATCTCAATCATGTTTTTGAAATTTCAGAACAGTGATTTAACAATTGAAAAGTGATTCCAGCCTTGACTTCAGAAGAATAAAAAGAGGGAATAATGAATTAGGCGAAGGGAGAGAGCTTGGGTGGATAGTTCCTGGAAATCAAGACCCATTGAGGGATAATTTAATACCCTGTTTCCTCGCCTCATGGATGATGAAATGAAGTTCTACGAATATTTACGCATGACAAAAATACTTTCCATCTTCTCTTGAACAAGTTACAAGAACCCCTGAAAAAACGATACTTTCTGGAGGAGATCTATTCCCTCTTTGACAAAAATACAACTGCGATATTTCTCATCACTTTGATTCTAATATAACTGGGAAACACGAGGCCACACCGTTTACTTTTTGCCAGCAAAAAGTAAACTGAACTAGTCGGTGACGGCGCGGGCAACAAACACGGCGACGGTGCTGGCGCGGTGCGGTAGTATGTGTCCCTTTACGTTTGAAAGCCTTTGTTTTCTCACTCGCCGTAGAACGTCCGTCACTCGGCTGTACGTCGGCGCGTGCTCGGTGCGGTTATGTGTGTCCCGGCCATTATACGTATGTGATACAAAATACTTTTGAAATGAATTAAATTAAATCAATAATTATTGCAAACTATGAAAAAAGTCCAAACTTTAATAAACCAGTAAAATTTTGAGCCAATTTTAAACCAAGTTCAAACAGTAGCAGTTGAAGCAACTTGTTTTTAAATTTCAGTTGCAGAGAAAAACAATTGACACGTTTCCATTTCAACTAAGCGCGCATGCAGCTGAAAAACAAGTGTCGATTAACTCCTTGTTTAAAAAGCAGTACGACGGCAACAGAGCCTGTCAAGTATTTTTATCGCCTCTTTTTTTTAAACGTATCATGAACGTTTTTGCAGCCCTGAAAAAACAGAGCTACTTGATCAGAGAAATAATAGGAGTAATTGATCCTATATTGCGGCGCGGCTCACTGTTTTTCAACGAGGTGCTAAAACGTTAACACCTTATCATTGATTATTCGTCACAGTTTGCTTTAATGTAGGGTTGTATTCCTTGACAAGATGTGGTCATTCCTAAGCTTTAAACAGCGGCAGACGCTTTAATTAATTATATGCGTAGAACAAACGCCTCATAAAATCAGGATTAACATATCAATGGTATCAATTCTACTTGATTGATGATATGGGAGTTCTTGATTCGATCTGTTTTCTCTTCAGTTCTTTCTTTAATTGGTAGGGTTTGATATGGTGAGGTCCACGGCCAGTGTTTGATTAGCAATGGTTTTGCTATCCTTGTCTTCCATTCAACAAAGCGGATAGCGCTATTTCTTTCTTGCTTTGCTCTGATGCAAGATCGTCTTTTAACAATGTGGAATTATTATATTTGTAATTATTATATTTGTAACATTTTATTGTGTTTTATTTGTTTCGTAAATCTTTGTAATTTTGTTTTGTCTTGTTTTGTGTGTTTTTAATAAATTGAAATTGAATTAATTAATTGACAAAATATTCCATCCTAATTATGGAAATTCATTATGAAATTAGTTTCGTAAATCTTTGTAATTTTGTTTTGTCTTGTTTTGTGTGTTTTTAATAAATTGAAATTGAATTAATTAATTGACAAAATATTTCATCCTAATTATGGAAATTCATTATGAAATTATTGAAAAATATAATTTCTTGCCTAATAAAATACTAGTAGTTCTGTGAACAGTAGACCTCACGCAGTATTCTCATCCACAAGTACCTAATTGAAATTATAGACCTTATGGAAATACAGCAATGGACTGGCTTCTCCACACATCTGTGTAATCACTTGGCAGCTGATTTATGATGAATAATTCTATAGTCTGATTTTTACTCTAATATTGGCGTATGAAGGAGGCTCCTTTTTCCTTTTATATTATACTTGAAATGCAAAATTTTCAGAAACCTTCTATATACGTCGACGTGCAATTAAAAAAGGAACATACCTGTCAAATTTCATGAAAATCTATTACCGCGTTTCGCCGTAAATGCGCAACATATAAACATTTAAACATTAAGAGAAATGCCAAACCGTCGACTTGAATCTTAGACCTTACTTCGCTCGGTCAATAATTGATTATTTTAAACAAAAATGAACAGTTAATATTACACCAATAAACCTGTATCAGCTACCATCTACAGAAGGCATTGACAAGACAGAGGATCGGTAACGTTTTTCTTCTATCTTTCTCCACTGCTATTATAAAGTGGACCTCACTATAGGACATTCCACACTTATAACTGTTTCTAGTAGCTTACTTGTGATAATATTATCATATTCTATTATTATAATTACTGGTGATTATTTTATTACGTGACCTTGTTGGTTATCACTCGTGTGATTTGAAGTTTGTAATGTCACATATAAACTTGAGGCGTCGAGTAATATAAACGATGAGTCACTCATTGCTAAATTGGCGCATGCGCATGTCCTGTTTGTCTTTATACGTTTTACAGCATCAGCTTTTAGTTCAGTTTATGAAGTACAACGTTTTAAAGACTTCTTCGGGTTGAATTGCCTATAAAAGCCTTGAAAGCCAGTTGTGTCTCTTGAGGTCTTCATAACCAGGTTTTGATGACCAAGTGCAATAATTAGGAGGAAATAACTGGGAAGAAGGAGGATGATAGGAAGAGAAGAAGTAGGGGGTAGAGGAGGAGGAGAAAGAGAAGGAAAAAGAGGAATAGGAGGAGGAGTAGGAGGAAGAGAAGTATGAGGAAGATGAGAAAGAGGAGGAGGAGAAGGATTGGGAAGAGAAGGAGGAGGAGGATAAGAATGAGAAGGAGGTGGAAGAGGAGAAGGAGGATAAGGAGAGGAAGGAGGAGGAGGAAGAGGATAAGGAGGATAAGGGGGAGAAGGAGGAGGAGAATGAGGAGCAGAATGCTGAGAAAGTAAATAAGGAAGAAAAGAGGACGGGAATGAGAAAGGAGAACAAACTGGGAAAGAATGAGAAGGGAAAGGACCAGGTGGTGGAGAAGAAGGTGGAGGAGGAGAGGATAAGGAGGATAAGGGGGAGAAGGAGGAGGAGAATGAGGAGCAGAATGCTGAGAAAGTAAATAAGGAAGAAAAGAGGACGGGAATGAGAAAGGAGAACAAACTGGGAAAGAATGAGAAGGAAAAGGACCAGGTTGTGGAGAAGAAGGAGAAGAATGTGGAGGAGGGAGAGGATGGAGAAGAGAAGGAAGAAGAGGAGAAAGATGAAAGTTGAGAGGAAGATAATTGGTGGAAGGCGGAGGAGAGGGAATGAAGGAGAAGGAGGAGGAGAGTTGCAAAGGAGGGGGTTTAGTTGGAATTGTAGAAGAGTCTGTGGGGAGGAGGAAAAGAAGAGGGTAGTGGAAGAGAAGGAGGAAGATAAAGATGAAGAGTGGAAAAAAGAAAGATGAGGAAAAGAAATGAACTAACAGAGAAAGTTAAGGACAGAAGAGCGTCAAAAGAGATAAAACTTGATAGAAAATACGGTTAACGAAGAAAAGTAGAAATAATAGAATTTGAGTAAATAAGGAAGTGGAAAAGAAAGAAGAATTTAAAAGAAAAAGAAAGAATTCATAAATGAAACCGTCACTGGTAAAGGAAGAAGGTAAAGATGAAAAGGTAAAGGTAGAGGCAGAAGGTGAAAAACAAACGAAGGAAAAGGAGGATAAATATTAGTGCTAGGAGAACGAGGAATTATAAGGCGACAAATTCAAAAGAACAAGAGAAGAAGGAAAATAATAAGGTAAATGATGAAGTTGTAAACGTCTGTTGAGCATCATTGCCTCCCCTTTCATTCTTTCTCTTTCTATCACCTTCTATCACTCTTTTTATTACTAATTTCTGTGCACCAACTAGTCGACAATAATAATTATTATAAGCCACGGCTGAAGGAACATCTTCCAGAACCGGAAACCCTACAGATGCTTTCTTTCGCGTTTCCTTTGCGGTTTTTATCATCTTTTTCACCGGTTTCAAAATGTTTTAATACAGTTTCAGTGAAATTGTGAGTAATGAATAAATTCAACATCACATCCGTCTCAAATTTCTTCATTCTCTCAAATTTTTGTTTCCTCTTCCATCTTTTGTGTCTTCAATATCTTATCTGTTTTGTCTCAATGTTTCTTCCCTTATCCTACTCCGTTATTCCACATACACTATTTTCATTCTCCCAACAATTGGTTTGTCTATTCTCTGCTGATTCTAATTTTCCTTCTCCCTTCTTACTTTCGTCTTACTCCTCCATTATTGTTCAGATATTTCTATATCTATAGGATTTCCATTGTCCTTTTGTAGTCCCATGTCCCAAATGACTCATTTGATGTAAAATACTAACATTGGATAATTAATACAAAAGCTACAAGTATGTTGGTCAGAGATAATACAGAAGCATTCAAGATTGCTTCATCTGAAATATACCTGAAAGCCCAACTCATCTCTCTTTTCTTAAAAATACTTATAGATTTTTCGTCTATTTGTTATCGGCCTCACCTTTTTTTCTCTCCTTCATGAGATTGTTTTGGAAAAGAATATTATAATCACCACGTCACATATTATTATAGCGGGGTATCATAATTAAGACTAAGTTTAGTGTTAGCAACTTTTGTATGTATAATATAATAATTATCTATATATATAAAAGCGAAATGGCACTCACTCACTGACTGAATCACTCACTCACTCACTCGCAGAACTAAAAATCTACCGGACCAAAAACGTTCAAATTTGGTAGTATGTTCAGTTGGCCCTTTAGAGGCGCACTAAGAAATCTTTTGGTGATATTTCAACTCAGGGTGGTTTTCAAGGGTTTGAAGTTCGTCTTTTAGCATGTATATTCTTCTTATTCCAATATCTTGAAATTATAATTGAAATGTACATACCATATGTTAATATAGAACTATAATCTAGAGAGAGTACCTCTTCGAAACAGTTGTTCTGTTAACTAAATTAAAAATTTAATTCCTGGGAATATTATATTACTATAATATCGCCATATCCGTTTGGCCAGACGTTTAGTCTGGACCCCCGACTGGATCGTCCTAACATATAATAAAAATATGACATAAGATTTCAAATTTGGTAGGTGTGTTCAGTTGGCCCTTTAGAGGCGCAAAAAGAACGGATTTGGAAAAATTTCCAAAGATACGCCCAAAATCTGCGTTTTTTAGCGTTTTCTCAGCTTTATCGAGAACAAATAAACAGAAAATGTTCAAATTTACTACAGAAGCTCACCTGAGGTGCAATAATGTTGTGTTAGAAGACGATCCAGTCGGGGGTCTAGGGGGCGGAGCCCCCTTGCTAGACGGATATGGCGAGCGAAGCGAGCCTGACGGCTAGTGTATAATATAATAATTATGTATAATATGTTTTGTCAATAAACTCCTCTGGTCTGGTTACTAGTTTTCCTTTTTTTCAAGGAACATATTTATCGAAAATCTTTTGTATATAATGAAATGAGATTAAAATCTGTAAATCAAGGTATTGTGGTCAACACTCACAGTTGGTAAGTGCCTCTCCAAGGATCAGAGTAAACACTTGTATTTCATGAAATATTGTTGGAAATGAGAAATCCTATTTTGAAATACTGCTAAAAATAATAATAATAATATCGAGTGACCTGGCTGGCTCAGGTCTGGTGTCAGAGTTTTCAGGTCGCAACTGATCAATTTCAGACATGACCTAACGACTGCTTGCTAGGCAGCCGGGACCGACGGCTTAACGTGTCCATCCGAAACACGGGCTAACAGAGTGTGAATTGAAAAACCAGTTACCGTACTACTCGAAATGTTCACTTCTCCAGGATCCACTCACGTTAAATCCGCGAGTTCAAATTTGTTCTATGATTTGAGATTTTCCATTTGTAATTAACAAATTTAAAACAACGAAACAAAATTTAGGAGAATCACCTGGCGGAGGAAGCCGGAAGTAAATAATCAATAGAGAATCTGTTATCATAATCAATGTCATTCATTTTCTGGTTACATATTATTTTCATGACATGTGCACAGCAACACAAATCATTTGAATTTAGAATTTGCTATGTGATATTGCAATTCTATGTGGCAGTACTTTTTGTGTAGTTGAGAAGTTGATATTGTGGTAATTATTCATATTGAATGAAAAAGACTAAGAAATTGTCAAAAAACCACTGATTTATTGATAATTAGAAAGACCGGTTTCGGTTATTACACCATTGTCAATAAACAGAGTTTATCAGAGATTGACAATGGTGTAATAACCGAAACCGGTCTTTCTAATTATCAATAAATCAGTGGTTTTTTGACAATTTCTTAGTCTTTTTCATTCAATGTAGCAGTACCCCACATAAGTACCATAACAATGTAATATTCACACACAGCGATATGAAAATCACTGTTATTTGAATCACTAATAAGTTCTGAGACTTGTCTGATAATACGACAAAATATCAGGAACAGAACCCTGACAATTGGGACCTTCTAATCTGAATTTGGGAAAGAAATAGCTCAATGTAGCCTTATTCTCTCTCGCCCGATCATTTTATTGACATGTTTTTCGTAGAGATAGTGAATAATTCAATAAAATCTTCCACTACTACACCTTTACGATTACAAAATGTTAAGCAATCAGTTTTGAAAAATTTCAATCAGAAATTCCAAACACTAGTAACGAACCGTGACATTAAACGTAACCCGAAAAAGTAAACCAGCCGTGATAAGACCCTTATGGCAAATCAATTAAACGTCTCATTAATAATTCAGGTTCATCTTGTGTTGCATACTTGTTGATTAAATCGTGATCGTCCGCCATTTTGAAATATTTTAACAGACGTGAAGAGCGCGGTTACATGATAATTAAAATTCCGCCGCAATCTTTTAAGAGCTAACCTATCACGATAGGTGTACTGAACACATAATATAACTTGATCGTATTATTTGTAAAGTTGATTCTCATATCTCACTTTCTCATGTAGCCTTACTATTTCACCTCTTCTCTTGCTCGTTATCACTTTTCTTCCTCACGCTCTTCGCTCTCTCACTGTGTCTCTCTCTAAGGAGGAGGTTCCTCCCTCTAGGAGGAACTTCGCCCTCCTAGGTTTTTAATAAAGGCAGCAATTCAATTCAATTCAATTCAATTCTAACTCCCTCTTTCTCTCTGACTCCCTCTCTCTCACTCTCTCTCTCATCCCCCTCATCATCACACTCTCTCACTCTCTCTCTATCACTCTCTCCCACTCTCTCTCTCTAGGCCTGTGTGGCAGAGAGGACAAGGAGTCCTAATTCCGCCCTAATAAAGGCATATAATCAATCGATCTCTCTCACTCTCTCTCTCTCACTTGTGGGTTAAGTGGAAGAGGGAGCTTTTATTGCCTCAACTTCATCCACATCACTTTCAATATTGTAAAGTGTAAATAAAAAGGCATTCATCTATTTATCTCTCTCCTACTCACAAACACTATCTCTCCCATTCTCTCTTTCTAACTCCGTCTCTGATTTTCTCCCTTCGGCTCTTTCCATCACTCTCCTCACATATAATCACAGAACTGACAGATCAAAATTTAGTGTAGTATAATATTCCCAGTGAATTCCCATATCTCACAATTTCATGAAACTTGTATTCTCTATAGCTCGTTATCAAAATTTGTCTCTCACTATCTCTCTCTATCTATCTGTCTCTTTCTCTCCTGTCAACTCTTATATTTTCTTCCTCTTCTATCTTCTCTGAAATCTCATGAATCATCTTTCAACTAAATCTTTTAAATCATCCTACCACAAACCGAATATAGTTGTGTTAAATTAAGGTGCATTCCCATAACTCCAGCCTCTTATAACGTTTCATCTTTCCTATTACCCTTCAACACCTGAGAGAAGGACAGAGTTAAGAGCGAGATAGAAGAGAAACTGCACCCACTTGTTATTGGCCAATGCGATGCAAATATTGTTTAACATCCGTGTTGTCGATACATGAGAACAGAACCGAAAAGAGAACACATGACGGAATGAAGAGAGAAGATAAGGTGTGGGAGGGTAAGAGAGAGTGAGAGAAAGAGCACATTCATGAAAAGAACTCGTGAAAGGTCGTTGTGAGAAAAATGTTGAAGCACTTGAACGTCGTGAACTCACTGAACGTCTTCAATCGAATAATTCTTTATTTGTGCTCAGAACAAAGGGCCGGAGTGAGAAGTGTTGATTGAGACATCTTTAATAAAATTTGGAGCTCCATGAGATCTCTCGACCTACAGCTCATCGATATACACAAATCTCAGAAGTTCTAAACTGATTTCATGTACAATTGTGCATCGATAATATACAAAATACACTAATTTTGAGAGTGAATAAATCATAATATTATAGAGAATACAAAAATCTGGAATACTCGTAACCAAATCTCTTCCCAAAAGTTGTGTTATATATCTTGGAATAAGTAAAGATCAATTTTGGGCGATTTCATGTACAATTGTGCATCAATAATATACAAAATACACTAATTTTGAGAACGAATAAATCGATAATATTATAGAGAATACAAAAATCTGGAATACTCGTAAACAAATCTCTTCCCAAAAGTTGTGTTATATAACTTGGAATAAGTAAGATCAGGGCTTGAGCCTGTTGGTTCTATCCTCAAAAGAGATTGTATTGTAAAAGAATGAATGGTCAATAAATAAATACCCAAATCGATGCACATAGTGATCGATAAATGGTTTCTATCCACTGGAGAATTCCAAGGCTGGGAATTTCATTATGTTGGTCAAACAATTTAAAATAGGAAAATACTAAGTTTCAATAGCCTTGATTTAATATCTTGAAATGACCAATATTTATATTTAATACATTTGGTTAGAGCTATCCAAGTGGATTGGAACAGAGTACCTATCTATTTAATCTATTCTAATTTATTATTTGTACAAATTATACAAAAATTCAAATAGAATTTGCTGAGAAAAAAGTGAACCTTGTGCTCTTTCTCTTAATAGAGTAGTCCAATCTTCATGAATATGGGAAACAAATACAGCTACAAATACCAGACCTACATGATATTTATAATTTATCATTCTAATTTATTATCTCATTCATCATTCCATCTATCATTCTAATTCAAACCATACATGAGTTTCCCAACAAATATCAAAATACAGTACCAATTGATATTAAAACACAAGTGACAAATACTACATTAACATAATAGTCTCATCATTCCAATTTTATCAACACTAAATGAGCTCCCTAGAATTAATGGTATGTTCACATTCGAACATATTCGAGAAAATACTGAATTTATATGCTACTAGTAGTTCTGTGAACAGTAGAACTCGCGCTCAGTAAGTTACATTGACCTGTTGTTATGTTTTCTCAAAAATTAATAAATGATTTATCAATTAAAATGTCTAGAAAAAATCCTAAATAAACATAGAGCTTTCTGTCCTATCGTACCGTGTTGTGTCGTCCCGGAATGTGAGTGTGAGCGCTGTTATCAGGTCTGGCTGCAACTGTCTACAACGTTGATAGAAAGATACATTTTCAAGATATTAGATGTTTTTGAACGAGTAGTATTATAGTCAACTGTCTACTAACGTTGATGGAAAGATACATTTTCAAGATGTCCGATGTTTTTGAACGGGTAGTATTATAGTCCACTAGACAGCTGATTTATGATGAATGATTCTATATAGTATGATTTTTACTCTAATATTGGCGTATGAAGGAGGCTCTTTTCTCCTTTTATAATATCCTTGAAATGCAAAATTTTCAAAAACCTTGTATATACGTCGACGCGCAATTAAAAAAGGAACATACTTGTCAAATTTTATGAAAATTTATTACCGCGTTTCGCCGTAAATGCGCAACATATAAACATTTAAACATTAAGAGAAATGCCAAACCGTCAACTTTAATCTTAGACCTCACTTCGCTCGGTCAATTAATATTGAAAAACAAAAGAAAAATATCACACCAACAGTCCTATCATTCCAATTTTATAAACAATACATGATCTTCCATGAGTAGATTACATGAAAATACTAAATTTATAAGCTATAAAATTATTAGTGTTATCGACTCAGTAAAAGTGAAATCTGTTCGGAAATAATGGTCCAACTACCTCAACAAAAATGTCATTGAAATATTAAGTGGAGCCAACTTTCAACCACAATACATAACTCAACAATAGAAGCCCCAAATTAGTCCCACTATAACTATTAAATCCCTCAATGATTATTGAGACTAAATGTCATTTCAACAGTTTACAGTCGCTGTAAAGCTCAAATTTAGAATCCATTATTAGTTTACTATTGTTTTCTTACTGTGTTATTATATTTGTGTTTGATTTGTCTGTAATTGTGCAGCTTGTTTGTTCTCCAAGCATTACAGTAAGTAAAATCAACTTAATAGCCAGGTAATCAATAGTTATAACTTCGGGGAATTGACTATTGGTTATAGAGCAATTCAAGTCACTGCTTTCTCAAAGCACTTTGATTTACAATCTTTTTTTATCTTTGTTTATTGATATCCTACGGGCTGACAAACAATTTTTGTATAGTAGCGCTCATCGAATTTCCATCTTGCTGTTATACATGTTGTAAATATTTTTGCAGTACCTTAAGTCATCGGGGTGATTTACAGCATTAAATTGGGATTCTCGTTTAATAATAATTATATCTAGTACTAACCATGTCTTCAAAGTCGAATAAGTATATGATTCACTAGCAGGTAACCCGGGCTCCGCAAGGGTCTAATTGAAAACCTGGCAAACTGAAATCTTGGAAAATTCAAAGTAGACCTATAAACATCCTCGGCAAATAAAGAATCTATATGCAAAATTTCAAGTCAATCAGTCCAATATTTCAGTAGTGATGTTACGTTATTCATGAATTTCCTATCCCATACGTGTATAAGCCAGTTCTTTCCTTTAATGTATTGTAATTCAAATTTTCATCAAAGTTTGTCAGCTTATATGGAAAATAAATGATTATTAAACATTATGCATCTCAGAAACTGATTTATGGTGTTTAGAACAAATAAATACACTGTTATAACCTATCCTTATAGGTTACTTATAAACTCAAATAATGTGCCTATATGAAAGCAAAGATGCCCTTTATTCTATATAATATTAAATATCGGGGCACCAAGCTTCGCGTGCGTGCGTGCGTGCGTGCGTGCGTGCGTGCGTGCGTGCGTGCGTGCGTGCGTGCGTGCGTGCGTGCGTGCGTGGTGCGTGCGTGCGTGCGTGGTGCGTGCGTGCGTGCGTGCGTGCGTGCGTGCGTGCGTGCGTGCGTGCGTGCGTGCGTGCGTGCGTGCGTGCGTGTGTGTGTGTGTGTGCGTGCGTGCGTGGTGCGTGCGTGCGTGCGGCGTGCGTGCGTGCGTGCGTGCGTGCGTGTGTGTGTGTGTGTGTTGTGTGTGTGTGTGTGTGTGTGTGTGTGTGTGTGTGTGTGTGTGTGTGTGTGTGTGGTGTGTGTGTGTGGTGTGTGTGTGTGTGTGTGTGTGTGTGTGTGGTGTGTGTGTGTGTGTGTGTGTGTGTGTGTGTGTGTGTGTGTGTGTGGTGTGTGTGTGTGTGTGTGTGTGTGTGTGTGTGGTGTGTGTGTGTGTGTGTGTGTGTGTGTGTGTGTGTGTGTGTGTGTGTGTGTGTGTGTGTGTGTGTATGAGTGTATGTGTGTCTGTGTACACGATATCTCATCTCCCAATTAACGGAATGACTTGAAATTTGGAACTTAAGGTCCTTCCCCTATAAGGATCCGACACGAACAATTTCGATCAAATGCAATATCAAGATAGCGGCTAAAATGGCGAACATGTTGTCAAAAACAGGGGTTTTGCGATTTTCTCGAAAACGGCTCCAACGTCTTTGATTAAATTTATACGTAAAATAGTCATTGATAAGCTCTATCAACTGCTACAGAACCCATATCTGTAAAACTTTCAGGAGCTCCGCCCCATCTATGCAAAGTTTGATTTCAGATTCCCAATTGTCAGGCTTCAGATAAAATTCAAACAAAAAATTCCGAGTGGAGAAGAATGGGTATGAAAATCTCTACAAATTTGTCCAGTAACATTTTCACCTAAAATTGAAAAAAGCTCGAAATTCGAGAAAATGTTACTATCCAATTGCAAACTGTTGGCAACTGTTGATTCTATTAAGTGATTCACTGTGAAGAGATAGCAGACCTCGTGTGTCTCCAGCGTTATTGTTCTGTCATCAGCTAACTCAGATCTTTGAATAGTAGACTTGAGTTGCGCGGGAGCACTAGCGTCAGGTAATCAATTTTCATAACGGCAAGAAAAGTTGTGTGAGTGCGCCACACTAGATTTTTTGTTTAATCATTACACAAAATGAAAACACAATTTCAATTTGTGTTTTCATTATGGAAAAATACCACATCACACACAACACAACTGTAACCTTTTTCTCGCCCCGTTTGGATGTAATGAGCTGGTTTTCGTGCATCATATGGAGGCCGAAAGTGATTGTTTTCTGACCAGGACGGTAAAATTTTTACGGCCCTAGGGCTGTAAAATAACCTTGAAGTCAGCTGATTCTAATTTGATGTGAACGTGTTTACAAAATAGTTTATGAAACGGAATCAGTTTATGCTTCTAGAATTGAATAAAGTATTCTGCAATAATATACCATCATTTTATTTGGATGAATGAAATACAGATAAGATATAAATATTATTATTATAAACTATTCAAATTCGATTTTCAGAGTAGTATAGAACTTGTAACCTAAACTTCCGAAGTCGATGACAACAAGCATTGTTGACGTTGACATTCAGATTGGCCAAATTTCAAGTGTAAGCTTAAACAGCTGATCAAAAACTTTTCATTATTAATTTGTGTTTATTATTCAATAATTGAAACATTTATAATAATATCATATTATTGTCATTTGAAAGAACAAAAAAGTATAAATTCAACCTCCCACATAATTGAACATGATCTTTTAGGTTATTTAGACAAATCAGAATAAAAAATAAAAATACTTGGACAATTTCCTGATATTCAGATAACCTCAGATTTGCTAGAGCTATGACCTTCCAGTTTTGCTTTCGGAAGTGCCTAATAAACAATTATTCTCATATATGTATATTGTTTTATTTTTCTGTGTGGCGAAAAATAGCGTTCGCACCATGGGCAAAAATGTGTTTCCGGCTCTCAATCTTTTCTAGTCCTCGGCCTACGGCCTCGGACTTGAAACCCGATTTCAAGCCGGAAAAGTCTCATTTTCGGCCCTAGGTGCGAAATATACTATTACACAAAAGTTGATAACGATATTAGAATTTGAAGAACAGATTTATATGTGGGATGCTTTGAACTATCCAATTTTCTCTAGCAGGTAAATAGAGACCACATGCAAATGATTATAAAATAACACTAGACCTCTGAGCAATGAAGCAGATACAAGTGGTGATCTATTAGCATGAAATCGTGGCTAGTTGAGAAGCAGCTCTCGAAAAAAAACCCGGAGAAAGTTTCTATAGAATAAATAATCTGCCTGGTCGCCTCAAGTGGTATATCCAGATCCAGGTATAGATATACGCTGTAAATAGAGCCATAAATATACTCCACAATCCAAACTACAGATATGCACCACATGATAACCCTTACTCCAGAATCCAAACTATAGATATGCACCACATGATAACCCTAGAGAAATAATAACTCTTGAAAAAGAATAGGAAGTTCACCGCAGCTCTCATAAAATTATAACCTAACCTCAATGATTTTCCCGCCAATTTGACGCGCGCGCAGAAACCTAACCTAAAATTAACCTGACATACGGTTTTTGAGGTTAAGTACGGCATGCTTACCGGATAATAGCTGAAGAGCAAACAGTTTTTCCACCGCACTTTTGCTACAGAAATTTGCGATTAAATCTGTTTTATGGATATGTAATGCATGTATAAGTATAATGAGGTATGTTCACAGAGTGGGCTAGTTATAGTACGGTGTACTATTAACTAGGCTAGACTACTAGGCTGCATCATAGCCATGAGGAGCGATTTGTGTGGTGATTTTCGAAATTATATGGGAATAACGGGCGGGTACCCGAAGGCGGAATATGGAAGAAATATAAGGATAGTAGGGAAGAGATGATGAGTGAATGAGAGAGAGAGAGAGAGAGAGAGGATAATAGAAGGAGATAGAAAGAGTTTGAAAAAGATTTTTGATTCTAAGAGAAAAAAAAATTATGATTGTTGATGGTAAGAGGATGATAAGAAGAATGAGGAAAAAGCGATGAGGATAGGTTCAAGAAAGAGGGAGAAAACAAAGTGAAAGAGGAGGGAATTGAAAAATAATAATCAAAAGATACGAATAGGAAAATGAAGACTTTGATGAAGAGATAGAAACAAGGAGATAAGGATGGAATAGGTAAGTTAGAAGAAGAGAAGAATGGGAGAGAGTCAAGAGGAGAGGGAATGTTTGAGATTAACATGAAATAATATTTGGACTAAGGAAAAAGGCATATTGAAATTGAAATTGAAATTATATTTATTCTTATTCTTAAGAAATACTAACAATATACAGAATATACATATACAAAACTTGAAAAAGGTTCCTCACATGGGCAAAGCCTGTGTGTGAGGAAAAAGGATATTTATTGAACAACTAAGAGGAATAGCAAGAGAGGAAAAAAATAATGTGTGAACTTTGAATTGATTGAAATTGGAGAAAAAATGTAACAACAGTACTGAGGGTGAAGCCCACATACGCTTAGGCTTGTGCGTGGATAATGAGTAAGAGGGATGATGATGATGAGAGATGAGACTACTTTTTAGGTAGTCGGGACCGGCGGCTTATAGTCTTCAAACTAATTAAAGATAATTGGAAAAGAATGTGGAAGAGAGGGCAAGTAACGTCATCTGTATCAAGGGAGTAACTACGGTAATAGAGAATAATAGAAAAATAAATAATGATGAGAAGATTAATACATCAGTAGATACTTTGATGTTATTTTGAAGACAAAGACGAGAATTATAAAGGGATATCTTGAAGGAGTGTAGAGCGATAGAACCAAACTCTGAGAAGGAATGGCGATAGAGAAGAGGTGATTGATTGATTGATTGATTGATGAGTACTTCATTTATGTAGATTACAATATATACTGGCTTACACACTTACATACAATAGCTTACAATACAGCAAAATTATAGATGAATTTCCAAAATATGAATTAAGAAAATAATTATTGAGTTGTATATATGTTATGAAAAAAAGCAATTTGTAATAACTATAGATAAAATAGATAATATTGTTATAGTCCAGGCGCTGGCTTACATTGAGCATACATGAGAGAGGCAGAGAATTTGACTTCGGATTATTGTTAGGGGGTCTTCAGTGTATATGAAACTCGATGTCGTCACGTCCCAGGGTGGTCGACAGATTGGGGGGGAGGGGGGAAAGTTGTAAAAAACGCGCGCTTATAAAATCACCTGTCCTGCAGTTACTATTCATAGTACAGCTTTGAATTTTTTCTCAATATTATGTACACATAACTGGCTTTCAATGTGGTTCTCTACATTTTTGCGATAAACCGCATAGTTTTTCCGTAAAAAATAAAATATCTCGAAAAATGTATTTTTTTATTATGGACTTTTTATTATTTCTCGAATATTCAAGTCGTTGGCCGACTTAGAGGAAAAGGTTCTCAATAAACGTTGTAGGCCGTTTCTTCCTGAATCCAATGATATATATAGTTTGGGGGTTACGATCATAGATGCGGCGGTGGGAGGGGGATAAGTAGCACTGTTACGCTACGGCGCGGTCCTCCCCCATGATTAATGCGCGTAGTGGCCTGTCTATCGCATCGCTCCTACTGGTCTATGCATTCAAATTATGTATTTCAGGAACGCTATCTTATGTATTTTCGGTCGCTGAACACGATTTTTCAACTCTCAAGCCTCAATAATTAATAATTCTCATCATAATATACAAATTATGGTCAAAATTACAAACTTCATCTCATTCTGCAAGGAAACTAAGAAATGACTGTTTGAAATAAACGAAACTTGAGTTTCAAGGAATATATTAAGATAGAATAATGAAAATATTAATATGTGTTTGTGTTTTATTGTTTTTATTTCAAAGTCATTTATTGTGATGCGCTGCAGGCTAAATTATTAATTACACACTGGCCACGCTTACTTGATATAGTGTGGTCAGTTAATTTCCAAGAAGTGTTTGTGGAATTTCTTAGTTCTTAAGATGGATATGGAATTCATCATTCATTTTTATCATAATAATAATTATGTTTGGTATGAAAGTTATTATCTTTCATGAATCTTCAGTTTGTCGTGAACTTTCGAGAAATTATATCCAATAAATTATAATAATATATATGTGTCAAATCAAAATGAAATGAAAATTTTAATATTCATTCAAATTATTTCTAACAGTATTATTATAATGGTATTTCACTAACTTTTGATTGATTCATCCATTATGGTATTCCCGTTCAGACTGTTTTGAAATAGTAACAAGTTATTGAGTATCAAAAGTTGGGAATAGAATAGTTTTGGGCCATGCCTGTGATTCTTTCTCAAACATAATATTTATATGATTTGTAATTCAATCCACAAATGAATGAATGAATGTATTCCTGCACGTAGCTAACGTATGTTAAACGTATGTTAACGTGCAAATCTTTGCCACAGATTTAGAAATCAAGTCTCGATGGTTTGGAGAGCCTATTATTGGAGTGATTCTTTTACTTTGCTGCTTCTAGTATGTTCACTACTTTTGTTTGAATTTAGACCATAGACATGAAAAACAATGTCCACCTGTATCACTCCATCTTCATTGAGAATTTTCATGATTCTTCTCATCACAAGTTTCTATAATCTTGCAGCGTATTGAAAGTTTTGAAAAGTGAAGTTGGAGTTGAATTCAGGAGAGCCATGTTATCATTACGAGAATTGTCAACGATATTTAGGATTTAGTCAAATCCACACTAGTTCCACTTACAATTTCATGGCCAAGTGAGATTAATAGTTTTTTTTCAAATATCCATCAGATGTTGACAGAGATTGCGGTTATTGTAAAAATGCATGCTGCACTAAAACTTTAATGTTGAATTATCTTTAAACAGCTACCTAGTAAAAATACAGAGATCAGATCTTTTTGTTCTAGAATGAACTAAAACTAGGATTTTTTGTTCAAGTGCATCGTGGAGAATGACAGAGCTCTGTTTTTTTATAGGTGAGAATACACTTTTACAATTTGCCACAACTATGTTAAGATAAAAATCGTTGGAGACCGAATAACTATTTCTTTTTACATTCAAAAGAGAATCACACATTTCTTCACTTGCTTCCAGACCATTGACAACATTATGCAGATCTGTTTTCCATCAGAGTCTTGAAGAAAAATGTAATGTTCTCGTGAGAAGGTTATGCTTCTGGAAATCATTCTCATCTCTCATTATTATTGTTTTACTTCCTTCGATGACTTTCTTCACACCCTCCAGTGATATCCATAATGATGTCACATGTCAACATACTTGAACAGAATATCTTTGATGGAAGATTTATTTATATAGTAGCAGCCATTTTAGGAAAGCCTTTGAAGACTAGGTATTCCAATCACTCACCTATGAGTTCTAGATGATCGAATGAGGGTTTGTTCCAAAGCATGAACGGTTGTCACATTATTACATCTTCAAGGTTTCCTTTTGACAGAGTCAATGTATTGACTGTATAGAGTTAATGTTTCCTTATTGGAAATGATTTTCTACTTCTATGGGTATTTTTTCATATTTTCTAGATATAACACAGACTCCATTGCATAGTTTGTGTGATTGAATGAAAAAAGTATGGGATCTTTTCTCGACCAGTTTCTATGTGCAATACCAGAGTCTTTCCTTAAGAGCACGAATACAATTGAAGATAATTCAAACCATGTTACAATAATCAGTCATAAATTTCAAGTAGTCATTGATTTTGCATTGTGATTCTAAAAAAACTCCACAAATAGCTTCAGACTTCTTTCAAATATACGTTGACAATCTCTCATATTTGAACCGTTCATGAGTCCTTCTTGTAGTTGTTTCATTGAATTGATTGCTTGCTCTCACACCTTGATCATACTGATCTCCCCTCAATAGATTTCTAACAGTTGTCACGTTATTCTTTATATTAAAATAACGATTAGCCTCCTGCTTGGCATCAGTCGGTAAAGCATGAGATTTAATATAATTAGGTCGTGGTTTTTCTAATAGTATTCAGTCTTAAAAAATCTTGATAGGCCTAGATATGGGCTTCTCCTATAACTCTTGTAATTCAATAAATAATAAATATATATATATAAAAATGATACTTATACTATAGTGTTGAGGAATAAAAAAATAAATTGCACACCATGAAAATTTCACACATATATTACACAAATAATGCAAAGATCAATCGAGGCAAAAATATATATAGAGCGATAAAAAATATAATATAAAAATAGAACAATAATTTTATATCAGCAAAATATCACAGGCTAAACTTTATATTCTAGATTTATGGCACGAAACATTACCATGTGCCTTTATCTAAAATCATATGCATTCTTTTGCATGTAGCTGCGATATGCACTTGCTAATACTTGTCGACTTGGACAATTCAATTAAAAATATGTGCTTTAAGATCAGCTTGATAAATTAGCCACTAATAATCCAAATATATATATATATTAAAATCTCTAGTATTTAGTAGATTTCTTTGTATCGAATATATATTTTTATCTCAGGGTGCAAGATTCGGCACCTGACGGAATAGGTAGAGCCATTCATCTAGTGAATTAGAACTATGATAAATTATCGCAAATTGTATTGCAAAAAATTAAATATTGTATGCATACGTTTGATAGCCTAGATTTCGTACTTCTTTGATTAAATAGAAATTTCTAAAATATTGATCTATATATTTTTCTTTCAATTAAATACCTTTAATACTAATTTTTTACTTGCGCAAGTATTACTCTTATTAATTTCTCAATTTATAATAACCCTTTCGGCGAGCTAGCTTTGATCATCAGATTATTTCGAAGCACTAGGGCGCCCATCACTAATTCAAATTTAATCACTCACGTGTCGAAAATCTTCTTGTAAGCCGCCGATGTCGATCCAACTCCATGCGGTCCGGGAATATGGTAGCCGGAATCGTCTCCTCCAAGGGGTTATAAATTTAATTAAAATGAAAAATGACTTCTGCTTCACAATAGCATCACGAAGCCTTTTAAGAAATTTAATAATTTACTTTAACTTTAACTTTTACAAAATTATAAATAAGGTACTTCGCTCTAAAATATTTGGGGTCCTCTTATGGTGGCATCTGGCTGGCGAGTGCTGGTTCTTCCTTCTCAAGTTTTACAGATCCTCTTTCCGACTTTCAAATTAGCATAAAATTTAAATATCCCAATCCTCCGCCATTAAATTCAAATAGATCTTACAAAAATGCCAAAATATTGCTTAGATTATATGATTAATAATTTCTTTGCATTCGAGCCATATTGATAACATAGATTACACAAATTTTTACACAAAATCTAGTACATTTATATAAATATATATAAATATTTTTGAATTGGCCTACAGTTGCCGCCTATTAACTGCCGTTTTACTATTGGTGCATGCAATTTTATTAGGTATTCATGCGCCTGGTAACTCTTATTTCCTGAATACATTAAATTATTTTTATTTGGTTTTTATTTATGCTCTTTGCATGCTAGTTAATATTCTATACATTAATATTAATTCCATGCTACCTAATAATTAGCCACGTGGACGGGTGTTTTTTCACATTGCACACCATCCGAATGCAATAAAGCTCTGCCAAGGGGTTTTGGTCAGATTCTACGTTCTTCGGTTTGATCGATCTCTAGGTCACCGATCCGTGAATACAACTACATAACCTCAATCTTCAAATATTTTATATAATAATCTATTTATGAGTAGTAAACTTCCTTCAAATCCTTTTTAAGTTCTTGTACCATTTAGCCAGAACAAGCTGATGCTATCTAATCTTGTTTATTATCTGCTTGGCGATATTAGCCAATTACTTTATTTTTAGACCTATTACTATTTCTGTTAGGGCTTTTCATCTACCCAGATTTAAATATGTTACACGCGCCCCTGGGTTTGAATTCAAAATATTTGAGAATCACAATGTTTTTAATGAAAACCCACCCTTCAATACATTGATATACACTATACTTTATTTATAAATTATACTCTCCTACTTCTATCACATTTCGCAGACATATTTGCTGCATCTCCTTTATACCTTTATCAAAAACAATAACAAATTCTCCTCCTCAACACACATAAAAATATCATAAATATAAACTTCTAAACGCACTCCTCCTGACAACATTTACAACACAGTAATTTTTAAATTCGCCGCTTGCAGGGCCGCCAACTTAACTACACACATTTCATAATTCTCATAAATGATTCCTTTTAGACAATAATTTCGATTCATAACTTCTGGGCTTATATCTTATAGTATTTCTTAGGTCTTAATATAAATAATTTTCTATACATCAGGTACAATACTTTCTTTTGCTAATGGCTCTTTGGTTTTGGTAACTGGTATTCACTTTAAGTCTTTTCAGGTAACAAACGTGGCATAATTAAAAGTAATAAATATAAAAACATATAAATAAATATATCGACATTAATAAATATAATAAATAACAATATAAATAACTCTTTGGGTACAGTACTTCTTTTTATAAACATATGTTCAACAGATATACATTCATTTGATTTGGGTGGCTTTGGTCAGCTGTTCGCTGTTCTACAATTCATAGTGTTACATGTTACATCAGAATTTGCTATCGACTTTCATAACTAACCTAACTGCTCAATTTTTTCTCTTAAAAAGGTAATTAACAAATTTTAATTTTATTATCCCCGCTTGTGTCCTTTTTTATCTGATGTATATAATTTAATTACACATTTAAAAATTGTTCTTTTCCTTATTGCAGGCTTCTAACGGCTGGAAGGAATTAAAACATTGGATTGTTGCCACGAGGTCCTATACCAATATTAAATTTATTAAGGAAGGTTAGTAATTGGCTTGATAGTGTTGTTTTCCTTTGACTTCTTATCATATTTATTTCAAATTCTGAGATATAGCATGTAGAAAATGTTGTGATTTTCCCGTATCTTTGGGCTTTCTGCTTGTAGCTACACTGTAGGCTGGTTGGGTTATCTGCTATCCATTTGTTGTTTGTTGAGGCTGTCCTAATTGATAATTTTTTCATCATAAATTTAAAGCCTTTGTATCTGGTATATTCTTTCTTCAAATAACTCCTTGTTCCTTTAATAATAATTTCTTTTAATCTGTTCAAAGCCTTCCATTTATTTTCTTTCAAGACTATCCACTTAAATTCATTATTAGGCTTCATCATCATGATAAACAATTCAATAATATAACACTTCCAATCATCAATAATAGATCCATTTAACAACAACAATACAATATTTTTCGTCTTATCCACAACACAGTCTTTTATTAATATCACAGCCATAACTATCATTACACACAATATCAAAACATTTATTATCTTTTTAATAGCATAATCTCTAATCACATAGCCAGGTACTTCCATTTTCTTAATATTATTTTTTAATTCTTCCAATCTTATTAGCTTTCTATCCTTTATCAACCTCCATACATAGTCCACTTTATTATTATCCAGGCATGAATCAGTAGTAGTCATAGTAGTAGCTCCGTTTTTATCCCATTCATTACATCCGTTTTTATCACATTTCTTTAGTCCATTCTTCCGGTCACATCGTTGATCATCTTCTTTAAAACGAATGTGCCGCGGATGCATGACGTCGGTGGTCTGTTCTCCAACCTGGTCCCGGTCCGGTATCCTCCTCGGGCGTTTGAACCGTGCATGCGGCCGGTATGCGCGCGCGTGGTTCCTCCTTCGTCGCTTCTTCCGCCTCCGGGCCTTGCGATGCATGTTCTTACGGTCCTGTATACTGTACTCCTCGTCCTGATGCCGGTCGGGTGTCCTCGGTCGCCTCCGTCTCCGGGCCTTGCGATGCATGTTCTCCCGAATGCCGTCCTCCTCGTCCTGATGCCG
The DNA here is from genome assembly GCF_014356525.2 of Nilaparvata lugens. NCBI lineage: Eukaryota > Metazoa > Arthropoda > Insecta > Hemiptera > Delphacidae > Nilaparvata > Nilaparvata lugens. The sequence goes on from NC_052516.1 coordinate 27,906,834, forward strand.
GTCGTCCGGTGTCCTCGGGCGCTTCCGTCTCCGGGCCTTGCGGTGGTCGCTCCTCTTATCCGGTAGTCCGTCCTCCCTGGTGTCATCCTCTTGGTACTCTATCCTGGGTTCATTGGGGTGCCTTGGTGGGGTCGAATGATGCGCGGTGCGGTGGCGGTCTCTTGATGCGCGAGTGTGACTTTCAAAGCGGTTAGTATGGTGGCGGTCTCTTGATGTGCGGGCTGCTCTTCCTGCGGTGATGGATCGTCGGCGGGGAATATAAGGCTCAAGAGGGGTTGATGTTTTCGGGCTGTTTTAATTACATGTTGAGCGGCGGTTTTTGGTGGTGATTTATCTTGTATTAACATCTGTTTTTCTAATATTTTCGGTAAACCGTTCACAAAGGTGGTATATGAGGCTGTAGTATCTTTATTTTCTCTATCTATTTTTTCTGAGCTTGTGTGGGTTGTATCGGGGTTATCATGTAGACATAATTGTTTAGATGTAGTTTTCTGTATATCTGGTGGCGGGTCGTTGGGTGCTGGGTTCCATGTTTTTTGTTGATTTATTCCTGTTGCATGCGCTAATGTATAAGTTGTACTAATTTGATGAGGTGGTGGTTTATGATTTCTATTATGATTATTCTGAGTGTAATCATTTTTTGTGTTAAATCGATCACGGCCATAATAATAATTTCTTTTGTAGGTTAGCTGTGGATAATGGTTTGTTTGACAATTTTGAAAGCTTCTACTATTCCAATTATTTTGATTATGATCATAGCAGCGTTTAAATTGAGGGGTAGATCGTGAGCAATCATATGGTACTGATTCATAATTTTGGCTGTTATACTGATTAAATTTTGAGTTATGTTGATTTTGTGCGTATCTCTGGTCTGAACGGTGGTTTGATATTGCCATCACAGACTGTATGCCATATAAATGATTTATCAGCTGCTTGCAATCAGTAATGGGTTGTGTGGCGAGTGCCATTCTAACTTGATACGGTAGCTTTTTTAAAATAATACTTGCTAATGCCGATTCATTAATGGGCTCGCTCAATTGAGAATTTTTAAACTGTAGGGCAGTGACGAAAGTGGTACATGCACCATCTAAGTTAGGGTTGAAATCGCATGAGATAATGTCCGCTAGCACGTCCAACTGTTTACTTCTGCTCCAATACTGTTCCAGGAAGACAGCTACAAACTCATCCAATGATGTAAATTCATGGGCTCTACTCCGAAAAAACATCAGGGGTTCGCCAATCAATAAATTAGTCAAACGGAGACGCCAAAAATTCCAAGAGGTAGGTGCAAGAGTTTGTACTAATTTTATCTGATCAATGAATGGTTGAGGTTGCAAATGGCGATCAGTGTTATCAAATTTTCCTAGTCCTTGTAATATGCTATGTACGTTGAGGTTGTCTGTTTGAATTCCCTGAGGTTGTTGTTGAATATGATTTTCCAATGCTATTATTTTTTCCTGTGTTATCTGCCATTGACTATTATGTGTAATTTTATTTGCGTTTATTTCTTGATTTAACTGAGTCAGAGTGGATTTCTGAATTAGTAGAGTTCCATTTAAAGCTTTACAGGTTTCAGTGTTTTGATTGATGCTACCTTGCAGTTGGTTCATTTTTGTGGACATATTAATCTGTTTGTTTGTTTTGTATTTCTTTAATATTGTTAATATTTTTGTCAACTGTAGTTGTTAAGTTTTGATTGGCAACAGTAATTTGTTTGTGGATTTCTTGGTGGCAATCGGCCTTAATGTTATTTGTTATATCCTGAATAGGTGTAGTGATTTGTGTATTTAAGTTGTCTATCCTTTCATTGAGTTCACATGTAACCGTATCTAACCTTTCCGATAATCCTGCCGTAACTTTATCCTGACTTTCTTTTTGTAGGGTTATCATTGCTTTTAACTCTTCCCTATGACTCTCTACTTTAGTTTCAATATTATCCAACCGTTGTTCTACTGATTTTATAGCGCCTGTGGTCTCTTTCATACCCTGTTCCACTGTCTGTTTATTTTCCTCTTTTACTGTAGCAATCTCCTTTTTAATCTCCTGCATCATACTATCCATTGTTTTTTGTAACATAATGTTGAAAGTGCTACTCGTTTGTTCCATTATTACCTTTTGAAGCGGATCTAATTCTGTGATTGAAAACATACTTTGTTTGCCCAGGTGTGACTCGGCCTCCGGCGATGCGGGTTCTGCAGACTGCTCCTCGCCCCCTTCAAAGTTGATCTCTACTATCCGTTGATTCAAGGGTGTGTCAGCGGCGTCGATTCGAGTGGAGGATAGAGGTTGCAGACCTGGTGGATCGAAGACTATCGACCCGACGCTTCCTGGTTCCCTTTCTCGTGGCGTATTGGCATCTACCGTGGTGGGGTTTGATGTGCTCGGAGTCGACAAAGTGGGATCTGTGCAACCGCCGTACATATATGAAACTTCAGAGTTTGCGGGAGTGTGATTCATTATGTCAAATGTGATGAATGCTAATTAAACAGTGATAAAAATGATAAGCGAAAATGCTTAAAAAAGAGACACAACCGGGACTTACAGTGAACAGTGATGTGTAAAGTGTTTGGATACTCTTACAACCAGGTATTTATACTTAAGTTTTTTACAATACTCTAGCGCCCTCAATGTTTTGTTGATTTATTTTTGGCTAGTTTACAGGCTGCGACTTATTTTCCAACTGGCTTAAACACCTAATATATTTTTGACTAGAAAGTAATAGCAGTTTAGGCTTATAAAATATAATCTCTCTCTATAAACATGTAATTTTTCACAGTACTAATAATATAAAATTTTCTTTAAAACATATAATTTCTCTCTATTTAAAGCTCTTGTTTCCCCAAAAAGTAATACAAATATTCCTTCGCCAGTTTTCCTCACAACTCGTATAAGTTATCTATAATTTTCACTATGGTTATTGACCTAATTTCAAGTAATTATTCAATGAGCTTGGCTCTCATCATCAGTCCCACGTTGGCACGACATGTCTTTGTGCCGTATCCGTGGCCTATCACGTTGGGCGACATGTCTTTGTGTCACGTTATTCTTTATATTAAAATAACGATTAGCCTCCTGCTTGGCATCAGTCGGTAAAGCATGAGATTTAATATAATTAGGTCGTGGTTTTTCTAATAGTATTCAGTCTTAAAAAATCTTGATAGGCCTAGATATGGGCTTCTCCTATAACTCTTGTAATTCAATAAATAATAAATATATATATATAAAAATGATACTTATACTATAGTGTTGAGGAATAAAAAATAAATTGCACACCATGAAAATTTCACACATATATTACACAAATAATGCAAAGATCATCGAGGCAAAAATATATATAGAGCGATAAAAAATATAATATAAAAAATAGAACAATAATTTTATATCAGCAAAATATCACAGGCTAAACTTTATATTCTAGATTTATGGCACGAACATTACCATGTGCCTTTATCTAAAAATCATATGCATTCTTTTGCATGTAGCTGCGATATGCACTTGCTAATACTTGTCGACTTGGACAATTCAATTAAAAATATGTGCTTTAAGATCAGCTTGATAAATTAGCCACTAATAATCCAAATATATATATATATTAAAATCTCTAGTATTTAGTAGATTTCTTTGTATCGAATATATATTTTTATCTCAGGGTGCAAGATTCGGCACCTGACGGAATAGGTAGAGCCATTCATCTAGTGAATTAGAACTATGATAAATTATCGCAAATTGTATTGCAAAAAATTAAATATTGTATGCATACGTTTGATAGCCTAGATTTCGTACTTCTTTGATTAAATAGAAATTTCTAAAAATATTGATCTATATATTTTTCTTTCAATTAAATACCTTTAATACTAATTTTTTTACTTGCGCAAGTATTACTCTTATTAATTTCTCAATTTATAATAACCCTTTCGGCGAGCTAGCTTTGATCATCAGATTATTTCGAAGCACTAGGGCGCCCATCACTAAATTCAAATTTAATCACTCACGTGTCGAAAATCTTCTTGTAAGCCGCCGATGTCGATCCAACTCCATGCGGTCCGGGAATATGGTAGCCGGAATCGTCTCCTCCAAGGGGTTATAAATTTAATTAAAATGAAAAATGACTTCTGCTTCACAATAGCATCACGAAGCCTTTTAAGAAATTTAATAATTTACTTTAACTTTAACTTTTACAAAATTATAAATAAGGTACTTCGCTCTAAAATATTTGGGGTCCTCTTATGGTGGCATCTGGCTGGCGAGTGCTGGTTCTTCCTTCTCAAGTTTTACAGATCCTCTTTCCGACTTTCAAATTAGCATAAAATTTAAATATCCCAATCCTCCGCCATTAAATTCAAATAGATCTTACAAAAAATGCCAAAATATTGCTTAGATTATATGATTAATAATTTCTTTGCATTCGAGCCATATTGATAACATAGATTACACAAATTTTTACACAAAATCTAGTACATTTATATAAATATATAAATATTTTTGAATTGGCCTACAGTTGCCGCCTATTAACTGCCGTTTTACTATTGGTGCATGCAAATTTTATTAGGTATTCATGCGCCTGGTAACTCTTATTTCCTGAATACATTAAATTATTTTTATTTGGTTTTTATTTATGCTCTTTGCATGCTAGTTAATATTCTATACATTAATATTAATTCCATGCTACCTAATAATTAGCCACGTGGACGGGTGTTTTTTCACATTGCACACCATCCGAATGCAATAAAGCTCTGCCAAGGGGTTTTGGTCAGATTCTACGTTCTTCGGTTTGATCGATCTCTAGGTCACCGATCCGTGAATACAACTACATAACCTCAATCTTCAAATATTTTATATAATAATCTATTTATGAGTAGTAAACTTCCTTCAAATCCTTTTTAAGTTCTTGTACCATTTAGCCAGAACAAGCTGATGCTATCTAATCTTGTTTATTATCTGCTTGGCGATATTAGCCAATTACTTTATTTTTAGACCTATTACTATTTCTGTTAGGGCTTTTCATCTACCCAGATTTAAATATGTTACACAGTATTCTCTCCAAAATATTCCAGATTCAACAAAGATATCTTCAATTCAATTTCATTCAAGTACCATCCCAAGACAATCAGTCAAACTCAGCCAGATGAAAAGTATCTATTCGTAGATATAAGTTAGAGCAAAGACCTTAAAGATGCATAGACTCACATGCAGCGCTAGTGTCGTACTTGGAATTGAAATCCGCCATTGAGGGGGCAACCCATAAGATTATTACATACCAATGCCACCAATGCCTTTGTGATCTATAGTATTACAAATAAATAATATATAATATCTCGTGCTGAAATGGCAGCCTTCAATTTCAAGTAAGAGCTATCATTGGGAAGGCATAGGCATATATGGTGTATATCTCTTTAAGGTCTTTGAGTTAGAGAAATAAATATACTCCAGAATCCAAACTATAGATATGCACCACTTGATAACCCTAGAGAAATAATAACTCTTGAAAAAGAGTAGGAAGTTCACCGCAGCTCTCGTAAAATTATAACCTAACCTCAATGATTTTCCCGCCAATTTGACGCGCGCGCAGAAACCTAACCTAAAATTAACCTGACATACGGTTTTTGAGGTTAAGTACGGCATGCTTACCGGATAATAGCTGAAGAGCAAACAGTTTTTCCACCGCACTTTTGCTACAGAAATTTGCGATTAAATCTGTTTTATGGATATGTAATGCATGTATAAGTATAATGAGGTATGTTCACAGAGTGGGCTAGTTATAGTACGGTGCACTATTAACTAGGCTAGACTACTAGGCTGCATCATAGCCATGAGGAGCGATTTGTGTGGTGATTTTCGAAATTATATGGGAATAACGGTACCCGGAGGCGAAATATGGAAGAAATATAAGGATAGTAGGGAAGAGATGATGAGTGAATGAGAGAGAGAGAGAGAGAGAGAGAGAGAGAGAGAGAGAGAGAGAGAGAGAGAGACAGAGAGAGAGAGAGAGGATAATAGAAGGAGATAGAAAGAGTTTGAAAAAGATTTTTGATTCTAAGAGAAAAAAAAATTATGATTGTTGATGGTAAGAGGATGATAAGAAGAATAAGGGAAAAGCGATGAGAATAGGTTCAAGAAAGAGGGAGAAAACAAAGTGAAAGAGGAGGGAATTGAAAGATAATAATCAAAAGATACGAATAGGAAAATGAAGACTTTGATGAAGAGATAGAAACATGGAGATAAGGATGGAATAGATAAGTTAGAAGAAGATAAGAATGGAGAGAGAGTCAATAGGAGAGGGAATGTTTGAGATTAACATGAAATAATATTTGGACTAAGGAAAAAGGCATATTGAAATTGAAATTGAAATTGAAATTATATTTATTCTTATTCTTAAGAAATACTAACAATATACAGAATATACATATACAAAACTTGAAAAAGGTTCCTCACATGGGCAAAGCCTGTCTGTGAGGAAAAAGGATATTTATTGAACAACTAAGAGGAATAGCAAGAGAGGAAGAAAATAATGTGTGAACTTTGAATTGATTAAAACTGGAGAAAAATGTAACAAAAATACTGAGGGTGAAGCCCACATACGCTTAGGCTTGTGCGTGGATAATGAGTGAGAGGGATGATGATGATGAGAGATGAGACTACTTTTCAGGAAGTCGGGACAGGCGATTTATCATCTTCAAACGATTTAAAGATAATTTGAAAAGAATGTGGAAGAGAGGGTAAGTAACGTCATTTGTATCAAGGGAGTAACTACGGTAATAGAAAATAATAGAAAAATAAATAATGATGAGAAGATTAATACATCAGTAGATACTTTGATGTTATTTTGAAGACAAAGACGAGAATTATAAAGGGATATCTTGAAGGAGTGTAGAGCGATAGAACCAAACTCTGAGAAGGAATGGCTATAGAGAAGAGGTGATTGATTGATTGATTGATTGAGTACTTCATTTATGTAGATTACAATATATACTGGCTTACACTCTTACATACAATAGCTCACAATACAGCAAAATTATAGATGAATTTCCAAAATATTAATTAAGAAAATAATTATTGAGTTGTATATATGTTATGAAAAAAAGCAATTTGTAATAACTAAAGATAAAATAGACAATATTGTTATGCATCTATATAAAATGGCGGAGCTTTGGACATATCAATGTCCATTCTTTGGAAAGAATATTCAAAGTATTCTTCCCACTAACTCTCTACCAAAATCTACCAGAGACTATCTCTCTAACTCTCTACCAGAGAGGGAGAGAGGAGGAAGGAAGAGAGAGGGAAAGAAGAGAGGAGAAAGAAAGAGAGGAGAAACGAAGAGAGGAGAAAGGAAGAGAGGAGGAAGAGTGAGAGGAGAAAGGAAGAGAGGAGGAAGGATGAGATGAGGGAGGAAGAGAGGATCATGGGAGAGATGAGGATGACATAAGATAAGTAGAAGAAGTTGGTAAACAGGAAAAGCCCGAAAAAAACAGAAAAATAGTCGATAACTATGAAGTTGGTGCAGTAAAATATTAGAACATCCCAGTAGCTAGAATTGTGGATATGAATATTGACAAGGAAATAAAATTCCAACCCCATATTATATTACTGTGAAAACACTGCAGGGCTAGAAACTCTACTACTGTATAAATTTGAACGTAGTTAAAGGTAATTGAACTGAAACCTGTATTGCGAAATTTCTATGTAAAAAAGTAGTATGTGAAATAGTCTATTAGTCAAAAGAAGAATAGTTGCTACTATTAAAATGAGTGCTTGCTCCAGGAAAGTGATAAATTTGAGAAGAGATGGCTCATTGTAGAGCCGTAGAGAACATTGAAGATCTGGAAGATATCCTGTTATATTGGTCAATTGTTTAGTAGATGTGCTAGTTAATTTGAGTGCCCATCTATTGGCATTGTCAGAACACTTGACTTGGTTGAAACTATGAAAATTGTTACATTAATTCCGACTAGAGCTTGAAAAATGTGAGCCATACAGGAAATTCATACTGTAGGTGGCAAATAATACTTGAAGTATGTGAATTTCCTAAAAAACTCGATCTGAGAAGACCAAGAGACAAAAGGAATAGAATCAATATGACTAACTATGTACCTATGAATATATAGTGATTTCCCGAACTCCCAACCAATATACTAGGGCATAGTTCCTCCGGTACGAAACATATATCTAAATATCATTTTCAAACTTTAGAACTAGAAATAGAACTATAAAAACTTCTACAGTAGTTCTCGATTTATAGAGCTGGAAAAAGAGATATTTTCAAATCTATACAACTACAGTAGTTCTCGATCTATAGAGCTAGAAATAGAGCAAGTTCTAGATCTATAGAGCTAGGAACATATATCTTCAAGGACAAATAACACAACATGATGTGGAATTTTCCACAATGGACTTGATATTTTCAAACATTAGTTTTAGTATTGAATAAAGTGTATGAGAGTCTTATTGTTGTGTTAAGGAAGCATATTTGGGTTATTACCTGTTGCTTTCGTTTGTAATTTATCTATTTATTCATTAATAATATCATGATGAATAAATGAATAAATAAATAATTTTGCTCTCAATAGAAATTTACTACGGGAGATAATCATGAGAAATCATAGAAAGGAGAGAAAGAGGTAGATAAACATTCATTTTTTGTCGATGGGAGAATGTGAATTGATTCTTTCTTACCGAAATTTCGTTGTTCTCAGAACCATAGAAAATGGACGAACATACCTGAAATCAGAGAGGGGAGAATTATGAAATTAAGAACGATCTCATCAAATATTCAATCGATACCATACATTTTTTCACACAAATTTGCAAGTAGTCTAAATGGAACAGAGAATAACAATTAATGTATCTTAGCAAGAGAGGTAGGGGACAGTAATTGTTCAGAGAAGAAAGAGATTATTCAAAGGTAAAGCAAAGGATAACGATAGAAGGAGAATAAAGATTCAATATACTTATCATGGAGGAGAAAAATCATATTATTAAAGGAGAATATGAAAAAATATTGGAATTCAAAAAAGGGGGAAAAGGTAAAATATGAGAGTTGTAAGCTCTCAATGGAAACAGACTATAAAATCATCGAATATTGGTTGTACATCAATTCTAGACTCTGCTTTCCGTGTTCTAGGGAACTATCAAACTGAATTAAACCATAAATAGATCGTAGAGAAATTATTGCCAAATAAAACTTGGTCACAGGTTAGAAATCAGCCAGCGTCTTGTGAACAAGTCTTAATATGGCCGGTACACTTTTGTCAACTACAAAAAACGTTTCAATCTTGATAAACTGAGATTCCATGTTTTTTCCTAGTTTAAAGGTCGATATACTCAGAACGAGAGCTCACTGATCAATAAAAAGTGAACATCTATTTCAAAAAGACGATAAAAACTTGAAAATTTCAGCGCGAAGCTCCCGGGTGTTTGACATTTTAATCGTCGACTAAAAAAGATCAGCAATTTTTTTCAAAGATACGTTTCCAGTGCCCTTCAACCTTAAATATATCAGCAGCTTAGTAGAGACATTACATTTGAAACAAGGTGCATAAAGTCAAATAAATATCAACTCGTAAAAAACTGTGGTAAACAAACTCTAAAGTAAACGCCTGAACATAATTTACGATCTGATTCCAACGCGTTTTGGGATGTTGAACCCGTTTCCATGTTCTGATTCTATAAATTTGAATCTGAGATATAAAGGAGAAACCTTATTTTCACAGTCGTATTAGGTAAGTGAGTTTAATCGTTTTGGGAGGGGGGCTATTATGGCAATGAATCAGCGTCTTGAGAATGATAACCGATTTCCCATTTCGTTTAGTGGTTAAATAGTGGAGAAATTCAAGTTTATGGCTCAATTCCTCTACTGTCGAAAGAGATGTTATCATGAACTGTAAAATTTATCTACCTCTGAATTAGTATTAAAGAGTAATTTCCTCAATATATATTTGATAAAAAAACAGTAAACTTACTCACTACGGCTACACTATCAAGATTTGAAATGTTCTCCAATTCCAATAATCATGCATTAGTCTCAAATGATGATTTCCTTAATATATATATATATTCAATAAAAATACAGTAAAATAAATCACTACCATTGAGTATTATAGAATGTAACATTTAATAAGAATACAGTGAACCTCTTGTATAGAATGTAACATTCCATGCTCACTACAGACTTCACTATCAAGATCTAAAAGTTTTTTAAATAATCATGTATAGATCTAACATAAATTCAGAATATCACAACAATCTGATGGCTAGTTACTTATCTAATAAAGTAGCAACTCAATCAAAAATGTGATGTTTACAATCATTTGAATATTTACAATAATTTATGTGTGATGTTTGTGTTTTATATGAGAATACTATTGAAAATTAGTATGAGAATGACATTCATAGATCTCCACAGCTTGGTCTAAACCTCTCACAAACTACCAAATATAATATCTATCGATGATCAATAACTGAAATTATTTTAAAAAATTATTAATCTGAAATTATTGATATAGAATCTTTAAATTTTCGCAATATCCCTCATATCTCTTTTGGCGAATATTTCTAATAACCTTTCAAATTCTAAAAACTTGTTATAGTTTTTCCACGATAAAATAGCTATAGGAGATCATGGATTCGGGAAAAAACTATTTTTATTGAATTGTGAATAAAACAAGGCAATAATATAATCTACAGGATACATCAGGATCCTGAGCTACTCGTTTTGTAACTCAGCATTTCGAAAATGTTGTTTAGTACCTATTTCTCACTAACATTCACCTATATGTTATTATCAATTCAAATCAATCATCAATATCGAGGACCGAGCTTCGCTCTGGAGTACAAAAGCATAAACAAATTACCACGAAAGAAGAAATTATAATAACATTCATACAGAATGTTCTATCTAATCACAGTAAATTGAGATTAATTCTCAGAGAAATGAAAAAATTTCCCTCACAAAGGCCCAGTTGCACAAAAGCCGGTTAATTTTTAATCCTGATTAACTTCACATGAACCAAATCAGAGAAGACCATTCCAAGAAGATGGATCTACTGGAATTAATCAGGATTCAAAATAACCCGGTTTTTTGCAACCGGTACTAAGTACCTGATTGAATGATTACAAAAGTTCAACAGCTGAGTCATAATTTTGACACAGTCCCACACACATGAACTCGCTCACTCACTTCCATCACCAAGAGACGACGAAATAATTATTATCAGCTGTTTTTCCAAGGATGAATAATAATTATCCTTTTAATGTCCTTCAGCGAGTTCTCCCAGGGATGAGACCTAGTGCAATCGAATCTTTATATTATAAACCTTCTATGTTCTGAATTTCGTGAGAATCGTTAGAGCCGTTTTCGAGATCCGGTGAAATACAAACATATAAACATCCAAACATCTTAAAATATGAACAGAAGTTGCTTGTTTAATAGTATAGGATTATCAATTAATCATCTAGTGGCCTGATCATCATTTTCCAAATTCAATAGGGGAGCCCCCAAAAACTAAAAATATCATCATATGGTGACTATAATCACATATCTAACCCGTTTAGACTAACATAGATCTAACTCTAGCTACTCTATACTATAACCCAATGTACCTAGAATACATTCTAGGGACCTTGCTAAGATCTATAAGGTAACTTCAAACTATAAGGTAGCTCTGAACTACCTAACACCTATAATCACAGATCTAACCTGTTTAGACTAACAGGAATCTAACTCTACCTACTCTATGCTGTAATCCAATGTACCTAGAATACATTCTAGGTACCTTGCTATAATATATAAGGCAACTCTGTACTACCTATCTAATCTAATCTAAACTCTAAACAAGGTAACAAACACTCAAATTCTCTTCCCACAAAAATCGACCAAGCTTTCCCAACTTTTTAACAACTTAACAACTAAACTTTCACTGAAACAATGATATCACACAATTGCCAACTAACAGGTAGTTCATATGCAATAAAATAAACTAGAGTTTATCTCTCAGTATGTAGATCTGTAGTCATCCATACAATATTAGGCTATGTATCTGTAGTCACACTGTATGCAGTCCTATACAATTGTTCCATACAAGTCTTTCAAAGTCCATACAATTCTCAACAGTTGTTAGGTTTGGTTGTTAGACAGTCATAAAACGTTATTAGCAGATCGCAAACTGATGAATAAAGTCATAAAAAGTCATAAGTCATAAAAACGGCTTGCACTTCTTTAAATAGGCAAAGAAAGATGCCTACTTATGCGTAATGGGAAGCCTTCGCATAGGTTAGACCTACACTCTGCCACTTCAATATTTTACTGCTACATTACACTATTTTGTTTACACTACTTATCCTCACTCAAGTTAGTGTAAATACGCAGTGTGAGAAACGTTTTCGCTTTGAATATTATTGTAATTATCATCTGTATAAAGTCAACACTACTTACTATACCAATTCTACGCTACTTCTCTCTCTATTCATAGACTACGTCTTCACCGTAGCACTAAGGTGAGAAGATTAGGGTTATAAATTCAAGATAATCTCATAGTTGACACGATACTGATTGCTCAATTGGCAATCGGTGTTGGGTTCGATTCTTCCCATAAATGGCATTCAAATGTGTTAATGTTGTTAGGAGTTTATTTAGCTTGTTTATAATAACAGTGTTAAGTGTGAGGCAATTATAGGGGATAGGATTTTTTTGTGATGGAGTTATAAATATTACACAGTGTTATTTTACCATATTGTATTACCGTTATAGGATAGTGAATCAATGGATCATTAGACAATGCAATATAGGAGAAACGATGTATTTGAATTGTTATAAATTGTGTTAGATTTGTCCGACTGTTTTATACAAAATGATCACTACAATATCATACAAAAGTGCTCAAGCTATAGCATAATGCTAATCGTTTTTTCGGTGCAAATTTCAAACAGAAATTCTATATTTGGATTATTTTTATGTGATAAATTACAATTTGAAGCAATTTTGGACATTTGTAATAGTGAAGATGATTTTGAAAATGTTTTTTTTTCTGTGAAAATTGAAATTTGAGCTTTAACCTTCTTTAACCTCAAAATTGTTCCAGCAATCCAATTTTTAACTTATGTGTAACGCTAGTTCGCCTCCATGGTGCACATTGGGTAACGCTAAATGGACTAGCAAATAATGGCGGTCAGACAAACTTATTTTCTCCTGACCGAAAACTACACAACATCTCAAAGAATTTGAAAATATACAGTGTATATCTAGGCATTTGAGACTCATGAGCTATATATTTGTTGTGTATCTGCCATAAGCTAAATAATACAAAAGTGCTGCAATTTTTACATTAACTATGGTTATATCCACCTCACATTGCCAGCATTGGTAAATGGAAGGAAATATTGATGTTATTTATAATAAATACTTGCAGTATAATATGTATCTCACTAAAGAATACATATTTGGTCACCAATGGGGTAGCCTAGAAAGAAGGTGCACGGAGTAAAGAGCTATTGAAGAACTTTGAGATATTCTGTTTTTCAATTATTTGGTAGAACAAAACGGAAAAGTTATCTCAAATTCTTCAAGTTGTTTCATTCAAAGTAGACTTGAATCACCACCTCCTTTCGATGAAAATTTGTTGATTTCGACTCATCTATCTCAGCTAGTGTTTTTATTAGTGTAGGAGCCCTACCTGTGCTGACGTCACACGAATGCACTATTGCTTTGTTTACGGAGGTAGTGCTTGAATATGCAAGAGGATGGAAAAGTTTATTTATTAACTGTTTATTTATTAAAAGTTTATTAACTGGTTGCCTCGTTATCATCTTCAATATTGTTGGTTCAAAATATTGACATAATGATCTTGTTCTTTTTCTCTTATTAATTTATACTTATCATCATCATATTCATCTTTTTCATCTTCTATTTTAGTTAAAAAATATTGTAGTTTCTATCTCTCTTTAATTTAGTGAATTTTCTATGTTAGATTAAATTTATACTATATTATATTATACTATTAATATATTAGAATTGTAATTTCTTTAGTGTCAAGAGGGCTATTATGGGAAGTATTTCTTCCTGGTGCCCTCATATTGTAATGTAAATAGATAAATAAATAAATGAATAAATATGCTTATATAGATCTGGCACTGATATGAATATGAACAGAGCTAGTAAACACAAATTTTCCAACGCTTATCCGATAACTGGTCTGAATTTGGAACCAAGTGCCGATTACAAAAATATATTCTCAAGAATGTTCTTCGCCAAGCACAGTATGGTGATCAAGCAACTAATCACATTATTTCTGGAACTTTTAGAAAAATTGAGAATAATAATGACAAAAAAGAATTTAAAGAAGGGTAAAAACCCAAGCTCAAGAAGAGCAACAATGAGAGAAGACGATCACAATGAACAGCCTAGAAGATGAACAGAGAGAAGCGAATAGAGGTGCACAAAAGTTAGACAACAAGTACAGAATAATGATAGAAAATATCACGGATGTAAGAATGGAGATGTAAGTAGAAGATAGATGATGAAAGATGAAACATGAAAGATGAAAGGAGGACTACTTATAATATAAATATGAAGAAAATAAAAATCTCAGTACCCTTTTTTTAAATATTTTATCACAACATGTTTCGGTCATTTATGCCATTCTCAGAAAATTGGGAAAGCTATTTTTAGAAAATGGCATAAATGACCAAAACATGTTGTGATAAAATATTTTAAAAAAAGGGTACTGAGATTTTTATTTTCTTTATATAAGGAGGAATATTTTCTTTATGAAAGGAGGAATATAGAAGATGAAAGACTCAGAATGCAATGATAGCCAAGAAAGAAGAGGGACAGAAATAAGTAGCGAGAAATAAAAAAAATTTCAAGATTTTGAGGATCTATAGCGCGCTCCATTATTTAAAGCTAAGTAGCATCATCCGGTCAATGTACAGTGGGTAAGAGATCCGGTTAGAGTGAGACAGATGACTGCAATAAGGAAAAGAGACAGATCACTTGCAAATAATCACCACGTGGTCCTAATGCCACACAAACACACTTGTTCGGCGTTTTTTGGGAAACATACGAGTGATTTACAAGTGCAGATGCAAAATGAAAAACCAGTAGCGAGATGTATGTTAGAGGAGGGGAGGAGGAAGAGAAGGATTTTTGGAGGTGGATGATGAGAAGGGGGAGGAGGAGGAGCAGTAGTAGGAGGAGAAGAAGGAGAGGAGTAGCTGAAGCAGATGGAGAGGAGAAAGAATAAGGAGAAGGAGTAGCTGAAGGAGATGAAGAGAAGAAAGAATAAGGAGAAATATGAAGAGAATGAGCAGAAGTAGGAGAAGAAGAAGGTGAAGGAGTAGCCGAAGAAGATGGAGAGGAGATAAAATAAGGAAGAGTAGCTGAAGGAGATGGAGAGAAGAAAGAATAAGGAGGAATATAAGGGGAATGAGCAGTAGTAGGAGAAAAAGAAGGAGAAGGAGTAGCTGTAGGAGGTGAGAATAGAGACAGAGAACAAAATGAATAACGAGGTTATAAAACATAGGGGATTGAAAGAGTCAAGACTAATAGAAAGAAGCAGAAAAAGCATTGAAAGAAGAAATTGTCTAATAAAAATGTATGTTTTTCTAGAAAGAAGATCAAAAGAATTAAGAAATTCCAACCGATAAATTGGTCTTAACAGATTATGTGGATTGGAAATATAATTTAAAAGAGAGGTAAGGTTGATTGATTAATTGATTTCCCCTTTACCAGGTCTGAAGAGACCTAAGACTGAGATGATATTCTGTTGTATAAATTAGAATTGGAACCGTTTTGGGCTTTTTCTCTTTTAGGAGAAAACGACGAAAATACAGTGAAGAAGGACAAAATAGAGAAGAGGTTTAAGGAGTACAATAACTCGTAATAACGAAGATCGAAAAGCAGGAAATGGATAGGATGAGACGGAAAAACAAGGAGAAGAGAATGATGACAAGGACGGAGTCAGGAGTAGGAAGAATAAAAAAAGAGAGAATAATTTATGACAAAAAAAAGACGCGAGGTTTAGAGAAAGTTAGAAGTAGGTAGACGGAAGGATAATACCGAGGAGAAGATAGAGGAACAGAAGACGTAGAAATTGAAGTAGAATAGAAGAATAAGTAGTAGAATAGAAGAATAAGTAGTAGAATAGAAGAATAAGTAGTAAAATAGAAGAATGAGTAGTAGAATAGAAGAATAAGTAGAAGAATAGAAGAATAAGTAGTAGAATAGAAGAATAAGTGGAAGAATAGAAGAATAAGTAGTAGAATAGAAGAATAAGTTGTAGAATAGAAGAATAAATAGTAGAATAGAAGAATAAGTAGTAGAATACAAAAATAAATAGTAAAATAGAAGAATAACAGAAGGAAAGAATGATGAAGGAAGCTGATGAGAGGAGCGATAAACGAGGAATCATTAAGAAGAAGTACGATGGTGTAAAGAGCAGATAAAACCGTTAACATGTTGCAAGATTCTAAAAGATTCAGGCGAGGAGAGAAACAAAAACATGACAAGTAGATCTCATTTGCACGTGAGCGCATGCGCATGCGCTGTTGATGAGCCACAAGTTTACGAGTTAGTAGCATGCTCCGACATGATCTTATGAGCCACTTGTTCAGGAACATGAAATAATAAAGATGGTGCAGCTTTTTGGACATAGGAGTAGAGTGATTCTTGGTTCACTGCCCTGCTATGTTGCACACCTATAAAATATTCTTGTTGGTATGCGGCTGGTACAATTTTCCTGAAATACTACAATGATAAAAAAGAAAAGAAATAATTTAATAGAATAGGTATGTGGAGTTATCAGGTTTCAATGATGTTCTTCTCCAATATATAAAAATTCTTGTGCGTTGTGCAACCAAAAGCTAACAAGAAATTTGTTGTATGCAACTGCTTACAATGTTACAATAAATAACATTGAAACTAATCGAAAATTCATAGTTAGAAAGTGAGTAAGATAATAATTATATTGGTAGAAATTCCATTGAATTCATGGAGAAACACAATATTTTGGATTCTAGAACTAGCATTACACCATTACTCATGCACGAGTCTTGTTCTCATCTGGACATAATAATAAATGTTTCATGACAAATCGTGATAATATGAATAACTAGCCGTCAGGCTCGCTTCGCTCGCATATCCGTCTAGCCAGGGGGCTCCGCCCCTGGACCCCCGGCTGGATCGTCCAAGAGTGAGATCAGCAGGCTCGCTTCGCTCGCCTGCATTTTTCATTTGAGCATTTTTATCATATGTTAGGACAATCCAGTCGGGGGTCCAGACTAAACGTCTGGCTAAACGGATATGGCGAGCGAAGCGAGCCTGACGGCTAGTAATATAATATACCCAGGATTGAAGTAGCAATGCCCAATCAATTTTCCGCGATAAATGCATTTAAATCTTCAACTTGGTGCCAACCTAACAAAGTCAACTCAACTTAAAGCCAACCTGACAAAATTATTAATTTAGTTGCCAGTTAACAACTGTTTCGAAAAGGTACTCTATCTAGATATAATTAAGAGATTGGGAGAAGAAGAATATACATGCTAAAAGACGAACTTTAAACCCTTAAAAAACAACCCTTAGAGTTAAATATTGCCAAAAGATTTCTTAGTGCGCCTCTAAAGGGCCAACTGAACATACCTACCAAATTTGAACGTTTTTGGTCCGGTAGATTTTTAGTTATGCGAGTGAGTGAGTGAGTGAGTGAGTGAGTGCCATTTCGCTTTTATATATATAGATAAATTTCTGAAAAAATAGAAGAATGAGTAGTAGAATAGAAGAATAAGTAGAAGAATAGAAGAATAAGTAGAAGAATAGAAGAATAAGTAGTAAAATAGAAGAATGAGTAGTAGATAGAAGAATAAGTAGTAGAATAGAAGAATAGTAGTAGAATAGAAGAATAAATAGTAGAATAGAAGAATAGTAGTAGAATAGAAGAATAGTAGTAGAATAGAAGAATAAGTAGTAAAATAGAAGAATGAGTAGTAGAATAGAAGAATAGTAGTAGAATAGAAGAATAAATAGTAGAATAGAAGAATAGTAGTAGAATAGAAGAATAAGTGGAAGAATAGAAGAATAAGTAGTAGAATAGAAGAATAAGTTGTAGAATAGAAGAATAAATAGTAGAATAGAAGAATACGTAGTAGAATACAAAAATAAATAGTAAAATAGAAGAATAACAGAAGGAAAGAATGATGAAGGAAGCTGATGAGAGGAGCGATAAACGAGGAATCATTAAGAAGAAGTACGATGGTGTAAAGAGCAGATAAAACCCGTTAACATGTTGCAAGAATCTAAAAAGATTCAGGCGAGGAGAGAAACAAAAACATGACAAGTAGATCTCATTTGCACGTGAGCGCATGCGCATGCGCTGTTGATGAGCCACAAGTTTACGAGTTAGTAGCATGCTCCGACATGATCTCATGAGCCACTTGTTCAGGAACATGAAATAATAAAGATGGTGCAGCTTTTTTGGACATAGGAGTAGAGTGATTTCTTGGTTCACTGCCCTGCTATGTTGCACACCTATAAAATATTATTGTTGGTATGCGGCTGTTACAATTTTCCTGAAATACTACAATGATAAAAAAGAAAAAAAATAATTTAATAGAATAGGTATGTGGAGTTATCAGGTTTCAATGATGTTCTTCTCCAATATATAAAAATTCTTGTGCGTTGTGCAACCAAAAGCTAACAAGAAATTTGTTGTATGCAACTGCTTACAATGTTACAATAAATAACATTGAAACTAATCGAAAATTCATAGTTAGAAAGTGAGTAAGATAATAATTATATTGGTAGAAATTCCATTGAATTCATGGAGAAACACAATATTTTGGATTCTAGAACTACCATTCCACCATTACTCATGCACGAGTCTTGTTCTCATCTGGACATAATAATAAATGTTTCATGACAAATCGTGATAATATGAATAATAAATTTCTGAAAAAATGAAATTCTAAATATGAATGGATGATTGATGTTATTAATTTTTACAGATTTTATTTATTATTATTTTTTTTATTCTAATTACAAGCTGAATG
Source organism: Nilaparvata lugens (assembly GCF_014356525.2). Taxonomy (NCBI): domain Eukaryota; kingdom Metazoa; phylum Arthropoda; class Insecta; order Hemiptera; family Delphacidae; genus Nilaparvata; species Nilaparvata lugens. Next base: position 27,925,872 of record NC_052516.1, read on the forward strand.
TGAGTGATTGAAAGAAGAAGAAGATGATTGATTTGAGTGATTCAGTGATGAAATAGTGGATGCAATGATTTTTGCTAGTTTCTATAATGATTTTTGTAATTCTATAATTGGAGGGATGGCCAACCCTTCCCCTAAGCCCATAGACGAAATCCCCCCTCACCATACATTACAAACACTGCTGACCATTTTGGACCCCCTTAATTATTTGAATTTTGGCTCCCCTCAAGAATATATTTCAAGGACGTACTCTGCGACAAAACACCCCCCCCCCCACACACACCAGTGGGTACTCCTTATATAATGGTAAATTAAGTTGTCCTCTCTTTCGAATTAAGCCGTATAATTTGATTATAATGCTACCACATAATAATTATTATTTTTGTATTCTCAGTTTATTCAGATTATGTTGCCATGGCAAAATTGTAACGTGCTATAAATTTTCAGCTCTAAATTTATCGTCTAAATTTAATATTTTCTAAATTTGGCTCAGTGGTTTTGTGTTTTGTTTCAGTTTTGTATATGTTTGGACTTTTCAACATCAAAATGAACTCAATTCCGAAGTGAAAAGTGTAAATTTAAAGTATTGTACTGACTATAACCTTAGTGTCCGGTTTCCCATAAGGGAGCTTTGGACTATATACGGCGAGGTGGAACTACCCTTGGGTCTCCCCACCATTCAAAGCCATACGCTAATAATAATAATTCGGATTATTAGATTGAAGATAATTTTGAAGTTTCGAAGAAAGTTTTAATGATCACCTCATAATACTTTAGTAATGCTGATGCTAATATTGTGTTAAGTGTGTCCTTTAAAAAATCATATTTCTAAATAATTATTATTTTCTTGCATAAGCATTTGTAATTATATTCAAGTATTCTTCAGAAAATCAAAACTCCGTATTGCGAAAATTTCTATGTGAACAATCATATTGAACTGTATTACAAAAAAAAACCTTCCAAAAATACTCACTTCCAGTCCAATTCAAAAATAAAGAACTTCTTATTGGAAGATATAATGGAAACATACTGAGATAAATTACTCTTTTCTGTTTTCTAGAACAATTTATTCCATTAGCAGATTCTTAATCAGCTTGCTCATTTCCAGATTCGATCCAAAACTTAATCAACAAAATGTCTTGTCCGAAATTAATCCGCAGGAGGCGGGCACAAGGCAGAAGGCACAACGCTTTCGCGGATGTTTATTCAGTGATCCAGAAAAAGTGGGGTCCTCGTTCTAGAACAAGATCAAGCCGCCTCTTCATTTTTGCCTGAAAAAGTGGATTGTCGAAAAAAACTGGATTTTTTCGTCGAAACAAAAACATGGTTCCGAACTGACCGGAGAGTCAAACGTATTTTGACCGGTGGTCTATTGTAACTTCATTTTTATTCATTTATTCTTCATCCTTGAATTTCACAAACTTGACTTCATTGAAACGATCAAGAGAGAGAGAGAGAGAGAGCTGTATACATAATAGTAATGAAAATATAATGCAAAAGTATTATGTTACATGATTATTGACCGAGCGAAGTGAGGTCTAAGATTCAAGTCGACGGTTTGGCATTTCTCTTGATGTTTAAAAATGTTTGAATGTTTAAATGTTTATATGTTTATATGTTGCGCATTTACGGCGAAACGCGGTAATAGATTTTCATGAAATTTGACAGGTATGTTCCTTTTTCAATTGCGCGTCGACGTATGTACAAGGTTTTTGAAAATTTTGCATTTCAAGGATAATATAAAAGGAAAAAGGAGCCTCCTTCATACGTCAATAATAGAGTAAAAATCAGACTATAGAATTATTCATCATAAATCAGCTGCCAAGTGAAAACACAGATGTGTGGAGAAGCCAGTCTATTGCTGTATTTCCATAAGGTCTATAGTTTCAATCAGGTAATTGTGGATGAGAATACTGCGTGAGGTCTACTGTTCACAGAACTACTAGTACTATATACCTTATAAAGTACAATTAATCACATCCATCCCTTCTGCATGAAGAAACTACGAAAATTCAAAAGAATTCATGTGAAAAAAATATATAGTCGTAGAGGATATCCTATATTGGACACCAAGGATTCGCCTGAGGAATGAGAATATTGAAGTGGAACGAAGTAACTGAGAGCGTTGTTAGTCATTCAAGCGAAGAAAAAAGAGATAAAAGATGGAAAGAATTTGAGAATGGTAGAAAAATTGGTGAGCTAGTGGTCAGCAGGGATGATGGTGGGAAATGGATGAATCTAGAGTTTTTGGAGGATTCCGAACAATATTTTATAGAAAATAAACAATCAAAGAGGCATACAAACAGTGAATAATTGATGGGAGGAGGTTTGGATGATGATGAAGAAAAAGAAGAAGAAGAAAAAGAAAAAAAAGAAGAAGAAGAAGAAGAAGCAAGATGAAATCAAGGTGAAGAGCTATAATTGAGGATATGGAAGCACAGAATGGAATGGATAGATGTGCGATGGGAGGGAGACACTTTGAAAAATAAAAGGAATAAGAGGGGAGGAGGATAGGAGAAGAGGAATACAGCAAAATAATAGGAAATCAGGGGGGCTGAAGAAGGAACTCAATCTATCTTGATAAGATATAGTATTATAGTTGAAGGTGAAAAGAGGGAGATGCGAAACCGTAGAAATTGAAATAGAAGAAATAACGCTGATAATATAATCAGAATGAGGATAATAAAGATATTTAGAAGAAGTTGGAGAATGAAATATATGAAACTGAGGAAAAAATAGAAAAAGATGAATGAAAGAATAGACATCACGTAGAAAAGTCTGAAAATTTGAAGGATGCAAATAATGAAGAGCAAAGGAAGGAGATTGATTGATTGAGTACTTTCATTATGTAGATTACAATATATACTGGCTTATACACTTATATACAATAGCTTACAATACAGCAAAATTATAGATGAATTTACAAAATATAAATTAAGAAAATAATTATTGAGTTGTATATGATATGAAAAAATCAATTTGCAATAACTATAGATAATAAAATAGATGGAGAAGGAGAAGAAGAACAGGAAGAGAAAAATAAAAGAAGAAGTAGAAGAAAGCTGATGAGGTGGTGGAGGAGTAGGAGGAGGAGGAGGAGAAAGAGGAGGAGGTGACACGAGCCAAGTATATAGTGACCTGGTTTAGAACGGTTCACTGAATCCATCGCTAATATAATTGGCATGAAGTGGGTGCACCACATCATTTGCATTTGCTTCAAACCTAAAACTTCTTCTCTTCTGTTATGTTGCATCCATGCACTTAATCCATAGTGCATCTACTTTACTTCTACATACTACTAGATAATTGGTTTATTTTACTTTAAATTAGTACTGCACAACACTATAGTGACTTTAAACAGCTGGAGTCAGAAAATTGGCTTTCCAAAACGGGGCGTAGTCGAAGCTTTTATAACAGTAGTCGCAGTTTTTATTTCCCCATTTCTATAATTGGAAACGTTTTTCCTTGAGGAAATTAATCATTCCTAAATAATTCAAAATAGCTGAAACTACACTATTTTTCCTCTATTTTATTTTGTGTTCAATTTTCTAGTTTTTTTCGAAATTTAATTCAAACGTGACTATGACAATGACTGCGACTACGCCCCGTTTTGGAAAGCCAATTTTCTGACTCCAGCTGTTTAAAGTCTAGAACTTAGCCAAATACCGAGTTCGGAAACCGGCCCTCAAATTCTTAAAACGCTAAAAACATCTAAAACTCTCAGGTTCTGTTATAAAAGCGTCTGTCAAATTTACCTGTGAATGAATGCCACGATAATGAATCAAAGAGATCTTCTTTCCAAAACAGACTTCTTTCTCGTGACATTTAATCGTGATTAAAATTTAACAGGCTTCTGTACTACAGGGCATTAAACTATTAGAACTCTTATTTCGAAGAACGCTAAGTAGGCTACGTCTACTATGTTCTCTCTATCGATATTCACGACAATTTCAAATACGACATTAATATCAAATTCTTAATCAATACACGAATAAATAAGTACAAGTATGTTTGTGAACTTGACCCATTCAGCCAGACTTGAAACAGGACCTCATTCCAAGCCAGAGGAATCTTCACACCAGAAGAAAAGGTCACTAACAGAAAAAACACACGGAAAAGAATCGAAAAAACAACAGAATGATTTACGAAGTACGAAACACAAACAGTTCGAAGAGGTGATAACACAAATAATAACAATATCCACCCACCTTGCTATCAGATGGCCCGTGTGTTTAATTTTGTACCGCGGTAGCCATATTTCTTTTTTGTTTCTCTTATCTTGGGCGCTCGGTCCAATTTTTTCCGCTCACTGCAGTCATCAACAATTTACTTTTATTTCTTCCTGTATTGCTCTGTGCCAGTTCACAAAATGGCGGACCACTAAATAATGACCACCAAATCGGTTCAGAGAAACTTATTACTTGATGTTTTGCTTTCCTGTTCCATTTTTTGTCTTTGTTTCCGACGATCTTGTCTGTTTTTCAGATCCTTCCTACAGTATTCTAATTCATGAGATTTCCATGATGCACATTGAATTTCATGTTTATTTATACATTTATCTATTTCATTGAACATTCACAATATAAAATCAATTATTAGGACAGAATCAACAGGATAAACCCAAAACTGTTTCTCTCCCTAATTTCGATTGAAATAGTTACAATATTTCACAGTATCATAGTACCTGCACAAGCTATGGTTCATGAATGTTATTCATTTCTTCATTAAATCCTTCATTCTATAGGGAAAAATTAAACGAGAATGTGAGCATATTTAAATATTGAGAATTATTCTTCAGAAGAGATTGATTCTGTAAATCTTGTTTATCTTAATTTACACTCTCTCTATCTGAGTTTTGGACTTAGCTAGATGGACTGCGTTTTCATTGAAACTTGGATGTGGAGTGATTCAGTAAAGGGATGTGTATAATAGTAGCCTATATTTCGCACCTAGGGCCGAAAATGAGACTTTTCCGGCTCGAAATAGGTTTAGAAAAGATTGAGAGCCGGAAAAACATTTTTGCCCATGGTGAGAACGTTATTTTTCGCCACACAGAAAAATAAACAATATATATATATGAGAATAATTGTTTATTAGGCACTTCCGAAAGCAAAACAGGAAGGTCATAGCTCTAGCAAATCTGAGGTAATCTGATTATCAGGAAATTGTCCAAGTATTTTTACTTTTTATTCTGATTTGTCTAAATAACCTCAAAGATTATGTTTAATTATGTGAGAGGTTGAGTTCATACTTTTTATTCATCCAAATGACATTAAGATGATATTATTATAAATTTTTTGATTCTTGAATAATAAACACAAATAATGAAAAGTTTTTTGATCAGCTGTGTCTTAGCACACTTGAAATTTTGCCAATCTGAATGTCAACGTCAACAATGCTTGTTGTCGTTGACTTCGGAAGTTTAGGTTAGAAGTTCTATCCTACTCTAAAAATCGAATTTGAATAGATTATAATATATTTCTTATCTGTATTTTATTCATCCAAATAAAATGATAGTATCTTATTGCAGAATACTTATTCAATTCTAGAAGCATAAACTGATTCAGTTTCATAAACCATTATGTAAACACGTTCACATCAAATCAGAATCAGCTGACTTCAAGGTTATTTTACAGCCCTAGGGCCGTAAAACTTTCACCGGCCTGATCAGAAAACAATCATTTTCGGCCTCCATATGACGCACGAAAACCAGCTCATTACATCCAAGTGGGGCGAAAATAAATGTATCAGCTTTGTTCAACTCTAATGTAACTTCTAACCCTTGATAAAGCACTTAATAAGTTACATAAATACGAATATAGTCCAATCTTTTGGTGATATTTTCATCATCTCAATTATTTTCACAAGTTTTACAAGTTGATACTCTAGTCTTTTTAATTCTTATTCTATATTCAAAGCTTCTAGGTTTCCTGATAAATTCCAAGGGTAAGTTTACCATCAGTCCAATTCGGTACTACCACAGATTGACACAATAATCTTCTCTTCATTAACCCTTAACTCTTATCTATATTATAATAAAGGAAAGAACTGGCTTATACACGTTCGGGATAGGAAAATTATGTTTGACGCATCATCACGTCTCAACTACTGGACTGATTAACTTGAAATTAAGCATATAGATTCTTAATTAACCGGGGATAGTTATATGCCTATTCTCAATTCTTCAAGATTTCATTACGTCAAATTTCCAGTTTGTCAATTTTTAAAATAGACCCTTGTGGGGCATGGTTTATCTGCCAGTCCAAAATACAATTTTTGGTAGTCAAATAGTTCCTTTGTTCCATTGTCATCTACACTTGGATAATATTGAAATCTTGGCACAATTCGAATTTCCCGCCCTCAGTTGTAGCAGACAATGAACTGAGGTTGAGTAAGAAATTTCAATGTTCGTTGCAAACTTCCAGAAAACGGATGTGGCCGACTAGTGAAGTGTGCGATCCGCTTCCGTTATCGTTCGGTTATTGCAATTCTATGGAAATGAATGGAGGCATGTGCTCGCTCAGTGCACACACACACACACACCACACACACACACACACACACACACACACACAACACACACACACACACATACATTGAATTACTAGAACACTGGAAAGTACAGGGAAAGCAGCAGAGCTTTTGAAATGCTGATCATAATAATGAAGATTCTTCGCTCGATGGAACAGGAGAAAAAGATGTTGAAGAAGACGAAGATGAGAAGAGGAAGAGGGTGAGGAAGAGGTGGAAGAGAGGATAAGAAGAGGAGGAAAAGGATTCAAATTCAAATTTCAAATTTATTTCTCAAAAAACATACACAATTATGATAATATGATATTATAACATCTAAAAATAATACAAGAAAAATACTATTAAATATTATATAAAATGATACCAAAACTGCAGTATATTTTTTTTATGTCCATCTATGTTTAAGGAGTAGCCTACAAGGTAACACCTGTGCGTAGACCTAAGTTGCAGTAATAAAAGAAAGGATTAAAAGAAAGGAATAAAAGAAAAAGGAGGAAGAAAAGAAGGATCAGGTTGAAGAGAAAGCGTAGAAGGGAAGGGAGAGGAGGGTAGAAGAAGATGATCGCAACAAGGAATAAAAGATAAAGGTGGAAGAAAAGAAGGATCAGGACGAAGAGAAAGCGTGGAAGGAAAAGGGAGAGGAGGGTTGCGGAAGATGATCAAAACAAGGAATGAAAGAAAGAGGAGGAAGAAGATAAGGAACGGATTAAAAGTAGAATGTAAAGGAAGAAGTGGATGTTGAAGAAGAAGAGATGGAATTGGATCAATAGGAAATGAAGATAATAAAGGATGCTGTGGGCCCAGAAACAATGAAGGCAAATGTAATGATGCGTGGAGAGATGAAATACTGAACAGCCGGCTGATATTGGATAAAGTTGATGAACGTAGGCCAATCATAGCATCACGATTCACCAAAGAGGTTCACCAGGACCGAGATACCTGCAAGTATTGTATATGCTACAGATGGAATTAAATAGAGAATGCATTTATTCAAATGCTAATTAATATATAATTATTATTCAACGAAAATCCTAAATAAATCCTGTAAATCACCCCGAAGACCTCTGCTACTGCAGACATTGACAACAGGGTTAATATATAATTATTATTTAACGAAAATCCTAAATAAATGCTGTAAATCACCCCGAAGACCTCTGCTACTGCAGACATTGACAACAGGGTTAATATATAATTATTATTTAACGAAAGTCCTAAATAAATGCTGTAAATCACCCCGAAGACCTCTGCTACTGAGACATTGACAACAGGGTTAATATATAATTATTATTTAACGAAAATCCTAAATAAATGCTGTAAATCACCCCGAAGACCTCTGCTACTTCAGACATTGACAACAGGGTTAATTTATAATTATTATTTAACGAAAATCCTAAATAAATGCTGTAAATCACCCCGAAGACCTCTGCTACTGCAGACATTGACAACAGGGTTAATATATAATTATTATTTAACAAAAATCCTAAAAAATTCTGCAAATCACCCCGAAGACTTCTGCTACTGCAGACATTGACAACAGGGATAACAGCGAGATGGAAATTCGATGAGAACTACTATCAAAAAATTAGTTGCCAGCCTGGGAATCGAACCCGGTACCTCCCAATTGCTAGTCAGGAATGCTTACCCTTACCAAACTGACAATCTCTGGATAGCAGCGCTCATTCTATACGTGCTATTTTTTTTTTTTTTTAATAGTAGTCCTCATCGAATTTCCATCTAGCTGTTAACCCTGTTGTCAATGTCTGCAGTAGCAGAGGTCTTCGGGGTGATTTACAGCATTTATTTAGGATTTTCGTTAATAATAATTATATATTAACCCTGTTGTCAATGTCTGCAGTAGCAGAGGTCTTCGGGGTGATTTACAGCATTTATTTAGGATTTTCGTTAAATAATAATTATATATTAACCCTGTTGTCAATGTCTGCAGTAGCAGAGGTCTTCGGGGTGATTTACAGCATTTATTTAGGATTTTCGTTAAATAATAATTATATATTAACCCTGTTGTCAATGTCTGCAGTAGCAGAGGCCTTCGGGGTGATTTGCAGCATTTATTTAGGATTTTTGTTAAATAATAATTATATTGTATATGCTATAGTGAGGTGCATGTTATAATGGCAGTAGAGAAAGATAGGAGAAAAACGTTGCCGAACCTCTGTTTTGTCAATGCCTTCTATAGACGGTAGCTGATACAGGTTTATTGATGTAATATTATTAACTGTTCATTCTCGTTTTAAATAATCATTGATATTTTATTAAGCAAGAAATTATATTTTTCAATAATCTTATAATAAATTTCCATAATTAAGATTAAAAGACGATCTGGCAACAGAGCAAAGCGAGAAAGAAATAGCGCTATCTGCTTTGTTGAATGATAGACAAAGATAGCAATACCATTGCTAATTAAACACTGTCATCATAACGTGGAACTGACTATAGCAACCAGCAGCTTCTACACAGAGGTCTACGAAAAAATTATGGTGAAGAAAGAAAGAACAACAGCGTTGCCGATGTTATGCCTTGCCACTGCCTTGATTCCAATGCACTTTAAGTTTTATGCATTCGTATCATACCGTAGCATATCTTTAGTTTTCTCTGTATAACCACAGATCTTGACTAATTTTAGTCTATGGTATAACGTAAAAGTTTTTTTGATTATATTATGAACTAGCCGTCAGGCTCGCTTCGCTTGCCATATCCGTCTAGCCAGGGGGCACCGCCCTCTGGACCACCGACTGGATCGTCCAAAAATGAGATCAGCGGGCTCGCTTCGCTCGCCTGCATGTAGACCTCAGCGGAACCTCTGTACCGAATTTGAACGTATTATGTCAATTTGATCTCGAAAAACACCTGTTACTATATCGACGTATCTTTGGCGAACAAAATTCATCCACTTCAGCTAAACCTGTGTACTGAATTTTTTAAAAATATATTTCCATCAATTATTGAAAAAGGTGAGGAACCGCAGAAAAGCTGAGAAAACGCTAATTTTGGCTAACTGGATAAATTGGTATTTAGGAGGTCCTGGATAAATGTATTTTAATCTTCAACTTGGTGCGAACCTAACAAAGTCAACTCAACTTAATGCCAACCTGACAAAATTTACCTGCCAACCAGAGGTACTCTCTCTAGATTATAGTTCTATATTAACATATGGTATGGGCATTTCAATTATAACTTCAAGATATTGGAATAAGAATAATATACATGCTAAAAGTACTTTAAACCCTTAAAAACCACCCTTAGAGTTAAAATATCGCCAAAAGATTTCTTAGTGCGCCTCTAAAGGGCCAACTGAACATACCTACCAATTTTGAACGTTTTTGGTCCGGTAGATTTTTAGTTCTGCGAGTGAGTGAGTGAGTCAGTCAGTCAGTGAGTGAGTGCCATTTTGCTTTCATATAATACAGATTAAGTAACTAGCGGTGAAAATTAAAATTTAGTTTTATCTTTCTAGAAGACTGCAAGAGAAATGTTGAAATGTTGAAAACACTTGAAATGTTCACGAGAATGGAAACAATAAATATCACAGTGCTTCTGCGCTATACTAGGTTCTCGAGTATAACTTCTGACAATTTCTTTTAAACTCGATAATAATTAATGCATGATGACATTGTCACTTTCATAACCCTTATTTCCATCATAGATATCAACGTATTGCAACATAAACACTTTATTCTGATCCCATGCAACGTTTCATCTGTTCTGAATTCACTTTTAGTACGCTGATTTAGTACCAAAATAATCGACTGATAAAATAGGTTACACAGAACCGCATTAACGAAATGAATGCTTCACGTGGCTAGATGAAAAAGTCAAAATCCTTGATGAAAACCTCTCATATTTAATTAAGTTGACATGATACGTTGAATTTCATTAGCATAATAAACTGTCTAAAATGAATCTACAAGAGAATAAGATTAGATCTACTTTCAACCCAAATTGAATCTAAACCATCAAGTTTAAAGTTAAGTCCAGTTTTTTGGTAACGCATTAGAAAAACTCCAGTTTTTAGGAAATCCATTTTGATTATCTATTATCTTTCGCATATAAATAATAGTTTAAAAAGGCACATAAATAGGGAGAACTCGCTTTATCATTACCTCTCTCTTCCTCAAACACACTCTATATAGTTTCTTTGAGGCTAATTCATCCATACTTTTAGATATTTTATTATCCAATATAATTCCACCTCATTCAATCGACTTCTTTCTCTTTTATCCATTTATTCAACCTGATTAGCTGAAAACTTCAGAACTGGTTTAAGAAATATCATTTCCACAATAAGAGTCGAATGCTTAGATAAGATACTCTAAAATTTACTGAAAGAGAGGCAATAATTATTTCATTTGCTAATAAAATATCATAAGTTATACAACTATTCACTGTATCCACTATAGTGAGGTCAACGTTATAATGACAGTGTTTGATTAGCAATGGTATTGCTATCCTTTTCTATCGTTCAACAGAGCATATAGCTCTATCTCTTTCTCGCTTTGCTCTGTTGCCAGATAGTCTTTCAACAATGTAGAATCAATAATTAACTAACAAATTATTCCATCTTAATTATGGAATATAATTTTGCTAAATAAAATATAATTGATTAATTTAAACGAGAATGAATAGTTTATATTACATCAATAAACCTGTATCAGCTACCGTCTATAGAATGCATTGACAAGACAGAGGATCGGCAACGTTTTTCTCCTATCTTTCTCCACTGTCATTATAACATTGACTCACTATGGTGGTTCTGTGTATAGTAGACCTCGCGCAGCTATAAACAACAGCCTTCTCTATTACTGTACATTAGATGAAATTCTTTGCTGTCCTGTCGTGTCGGCGAGATATCGGTGTGGAAATGACTAATGGCGGAAAATCAGAATGATTCGAGAGTTAAGGAAAAGTGGAGAATATTGGAATTTGGAGATTTGGAACTACTTACTTACTTAACTTTCCGTGTCCAGGATCACCAGTCTTCTATTTTTCTATATATTTCGCTCCCAAAATTTAGCCACCCGGAGGGCTTTGTCGTTGCTTTGAAGGAGGTCGTCATGAGAGCAGTTTGTGTCAAGCAACTCGCACTGCAATAGGTGAGTGTAGTTTTGTCCCAGGCCGCAGTCGCAGGCAGCATCGTCCTGAATGTAACCCCAGCGTAGTAGATTTGATTTGCACCTTGTGACTCCTGTGCGTAGTCGGTTTAAAGACTTCCAAGTTGTGAAAGGGAGTTCACTACCACAGCTAGCACTTTCTTTCAGTTCCAGGAGCGGATTTTGCAGTTCCTCCTGCCATAGATCCAACCTTCGTTGTTCAGGTGTTGTGGTAAGAAGTACTGTTGACTGGATGAAACTCCTTCTTGACTTGAGCCTTGTTGCCGTTGGTTGATGGTGAAACAGAGGGTGTCTTGGGTCGCTGACTTGCTTCTTCCGTTCCACTTCTGCTGCAACAGTTCTGCGAATGGGTGGTGGTGCTATTCCTATGATTGGGAAAATATTATTAATGGGTGTAGGCTTGAGACAGCCTGAGATTATTCTCCCAGTCTCATTGACCGCCGTATCAACGAAAAGTTGGAACGAAAAGTGGGGATGATAATGGAGGAAGAAGGAGGAATAGAAAGGAGTTGGAAAGAACTGTGTGATGGAGAAAAAGGAAGGGTGGCCGGAGAGAAACAGTGGGTATGAGAAAGAGGAGAGGAGAGAGAAAATAGAGCAGAACATACTGAAAAAGGAGAGGATAGAGAAAATGGAGGATTGAAAAGAAGGGGAAGAGAGAGAGAGAGAGAGAGAGAGAGAGAGAGAGAAGCAGGGACAGCAGAAGAGAAGTACAAGTAAGTACAAGCAAGTTGGAATATGGGAAAAAAGAAAAATAAGAAGAATGAGCAGAAGGAGAAGGAGATTGATTTGATTGATTGCCTTCATTAAGGGCGGAGTTAGAACTCCAGGTCCTCTCTGCCACACAACCCTAAGAAGAAGGAGAAGAAGAAGAAGAAGAAGAAGAAGAAGAAGAAGAAGAAGAAGAAGAAGAAGAGAAAGTAGAAGATGAGGAGGAGGAGGAGGAGGAGTAGGAAGAGGAAATGAAGGTGAAGGATAAAGAGGAGGAGAAGCAGGATGATGAGGAGGAGAGGGATGAGGAGGAGGAGTAGTAGGAGGAGTAGGAGGAGTAGGAGGAGAAGATAGGAGAAGAGGAAGAGGGGAGGATGTAGAGGAGGAGTGGGAGGATGAGGAAGAGGAGGAGGAAGAGGAAGAGGAAGATGAGGAAGAAGAGAAAGAAGAATGGACGAAGAAGAAGGAAAAATGGACAATGGAGTGAATGATATAGCAGGAAATAAAAATGATACACGTTGAAAGCTCACAAGCTACCGTTTTTGTGTTGTTCTTTCATGCGCCAGTAGTCAATAGTTGATAGTGTAGAAGTGTAGAGGCATTTCAGAAATGATTTATCGCGATTCAACTGGCATTCTGTGTTTATTCAGCTACTGTCGGCTTGGGCATCGGCACCGGCATTGTCTCGCATCATTTATTCCTGCACAAAGCAGAAAGCACCCGAACTCATCAAATATTCATGTGCTGCGCATGCGCATATAAAGATTGTGTGTGCACCTCAAATCGCTTTCTCCAATCCGCTATTCTTGAATTCAACCGTTTCTTTCTATCAAATTCCATCATACAAGGTTTTCCGAGTCATATTTTTTCAAATATAATTTCCATGGATTTTCTGTGAGCCTTTGTACAGTATTCCAATTTTATTCAACACACACAAATGCAATGGAAAAACAATGTACAATAACAGATGGGATTAAATAGAGAATGTATTTATTCAAATGCTAATTTATATATGATTATTATTTAACGAAAATCCTAAATAAATGCTGTATATCACCCCGGAGACTCCTGCTACTGCAGACATTGACAACAGGGTTATTAGCTAGATGGAAATTCGATGAGAACTACTATCCAAAAATTAGTTGCCAGCCCGGGAATCGAACCCGGTACCTCCCATTTGCCAGTCAGGAATGGCAATTGGGAGGTACCGGGTTCGATACCAGGCTGGCAACTAATTTTTGGATAGTAGTTATCGAATTTCCATCTAGCTGTTAACCCTGTTGTCAATGTTTGCAGTAGCAGGAGTCTCCGGGGTGATATACAGCATTTATTTAGGACTTTCGTTAAATAATAATCATGTACAATAACAGTTACAATAAATGTAACTCAAATAGATTATCATGTCTTACAATATGAGAAAAGGTCAGTAATGATTAATTGCCTTTATTTTTATTTCAGGTTGATCAACGTGGGATCTCAGATTTGACGCCTAGTGGAAACATTTTTGAAATTAAAGGTTAGATGAATTATTCATGTTCGATGACGAAAGTTCGACCCTGTCATAATATTATGATTTGAGCCTTCAATGGGCCTCTCGACTGTAATGTATTAGCAAAGTTGCAAATATAATACAAATTAGAGAAGTGAATGAATCACAGATTGTATCTATTCAAATGTCAATGAATTACTAAATTTATAAATAGGAATTTAAAAAGAAAATGGAAAATAGTTTTTTCTACAGATAACTTGAAAAGTGACCATTTCTGCACTGATTGCAGGCCGCAAAGAATCACTTTTCCGCACTAGTGCGCAAAGTAATACTTCGGGTACTCCAGATTTGTATTATGACAACGCAATGAAAATTATTCATTTATTTTTGACAAGATAAATATTTAAAACTAATTGATAAATTATTAAAATTAAAAATTTGAAATTAAAATTTATGAATAAAAATTATAAAATTCAAAAAATTTTAACTTTAAATATTTGAAAATTCTAAAATTTAGAAAAAAAAAACAATTTTTTATTGAATTATCAATTTTAAAATTAAATTTCTTATCAATTACAAAATCATACAGACAAACATTGGATGGATTTCAGGACATTTTACTCATAATTACTCACTTTTCATATTCAATGGTAACTGTAGGAAAAATTTAATATGAAATAAGTGCGCAAAGTTCCTTTGCTGCACTCAAGAAACCATTCCGCACTCGCCTACGGCTTGTGCGTAATAGTTATTTGTGCATCTAGGGACTAAAGTGCAACTTTTTCTCCCTGAGGGAAACTGTTGTCGCCCGATGGCGTAGCCGAGGGCGACAATTTCCCTGAGGGAGAATAAGTACTTTAGTCCCGTGATGCACACAACATTTTTCCTCCACCTACACCAATACCTATAACAATGAATAATTTTACTACATCTTCACGCTTTCACACTATTTTTTTAAAAACAAAATTTAGCTCACCTCTGATAATAATTTGTTGATAGTTGCTAGTTGATAGTTGATAGTTTATAGTTTCCTTATGAGTCACAAAATTCCATGTCGCGTATTAACTATTATATATAGATAGTTTTATACTTAGTAGGTAACCAAGAAAAAACATAACCTGCAATCTTGTTTTCTGTGCAGACACGCTCAGTCGTCTCTGTTAAAGTGGGTTTTCGTTTATGCGTAAATGCCGTCGTCGACCATGACAGGGAGAGAATCTCAGATTGGGTAGATTTCAATCTGTCTACATAACTTAAAAGATTATGTTAAATTATGTTTTAATGGAGCAGGTTGAGCTTATACTTTTTTATACTTTTAAATGGCAATATTTTGATATTATTGAAAATGTTTATTTCTTTATTAATAAAGACAAATAATGAAAAAGTTATTTAATCAGCTGTTTTAGCACACTTGAAATTTGGACAATATGAATGTCAACAATGCTTGCCGTCGTCGACTGCGGAAAAGTTCGCATAAACGAAAACGTACCTTTAGATGAACGCTCTCGTAGAGATGCCGATGACGTTAGAGGTGTGTACTTTTTCATATCCACCAACGGTTGAACATAACCTAACAATCGAAATAGAGCTACTTATTTCCTAGAGCTAAAATATTCCAAAGATCGAAATAGAGCTCTTTTACTTTTCCTCTACCGACCACGACAGTGTTGCCACATTCCTCATTCTTCAATCGCGGCGTTGTCGGACTTCTTCCCATGTTAATCTTATGGGTTTATTTTTACTCCCTTGGGAGTAAAAGTGATCACTTTTCCCGCTGGGAATTATTTTTAGTCCCATGGGAGGAAAAGTAGTACTTTAGTATTCGATTCCAGGGTGTAAAATGAGACTTTTGATAGTAGGTGGAGGAAAAAGTGTATTTCGATGCAGCAAAGTGTCACTTTGCGCACTAGTTGCATTTGCACAAATTCTATAATCAAGAGACATTATTCTATAATCAAGAGACTATTCACGATTCATTCCTACTAAACATATTTATTTATCTAATTATACACAAAACACTATTCATAAAAATGATTGGAGAAGGACCAACAGGCATAGCCCAAAACAGTTCTTTCCCCAAATTTTGAATCATACACCAATTCATACAAGTCTGAATATAATTATTTTTTTTATAGAAAGAATATAATTTGTGTACTTTGTGTACTAATTTTGTGTAACTTTGGATTATCTCATTAGAAAGTAACTAAATTTAAGAACTATCCAACTGGAAATTAGAAATTTAATGGGTAGTAAGTTAATTAGGAGAAGCGATTGGCTCTGTGGTAGCGCTGATAAGGTATTGATGGGTTAAGATGGTCGAACTTTATATTTCATGAGCTATCGATAGGATGATCCATGCGCCGGCTACTGCCGTTGTAAGGGTGACCACTTTGAGAGGCAAACTCCTCTAAATACCATTTTTTTTAAATCGCCTTCCAGTGGTTTGGAATCCACCTGAGGCTGAAGTTGTCCACTCATTCCTCATCCTTATATAATAAGCTCCATTACCCAATCAAAAGCATGATTTGATTCTCTAAAATTATAACAATAAGAAGTTATATTGTTGACTAGCAGGTAACCCGTGCTCCGCAAGGGTCCGATTAAAAACTTGACAAAATGAAAACCTGACTAACTGGAATCTTGAAGAATTTGAAATAGGTCTATAATCATCCTTGGTAAATTAAGAATCAATATGCGATATTTCAAGTTAATCAATCCAGTAGTTCAAACGTGATGATGCGTCATTCGTGAATTCCCTATCCCGTACCTTTGTAAGCCACTTCTTTCCTTTTTCATTTCATTATAGATGAATATTGGCAACAGTACAAATTCCGTAAATGGAGATACATTTGAGCGAATAGGTTTCAATGTTCCATGAAAGACTTATACAACTTTTAAAACCAACGAAAGCAAATCTGTGTTTGAAGATATTCACTGCCATCTTGATTATGAATAAAGTCCTGATCTAGACTTGATAATAACCAGTAATCAAAGCCAGCGATATGTGTATGTAATCATACCCAATTAGAGTACATAAAAGTATCTAAATTACAGATACATATATATGTCTGCCCTGTCCACACCTATTACATGCTACAAATCCATTAAATCTCGTAAATTATCTATATCGGAATCAATCATTTACGTTCGATCCTCAATTATTTCAAAATCAAACTGCAGAAAATCATAAAATATACTTTAACAGACCGGTATTTCCTTATAAGGCAGCTGGTTTCTCACATAAGTCAAGTCTAGACAGTCAAAACATGGCGTTATACACACATATTATGAGTATAAACAGAGAATATTGGTAAACTTATGTTGCAAAAGTATGATTAGTTTTGAAATTAAGTTATTATCAATCAGGATACAATATCATTATTGGGATAACATGGATATCATGAGTTTTTGTGTTAAAATTAGCCAAGGCTACTGGTTTTGATCCTGAGGGTATTGGGCTCGATTCACGAGCATGTAGATCATTTTTTTTTTAAATAATTATTATCATGAAGTCATTATTCGAAATCTATTTAAATCATATATTTCATGATGTAAAACAAACTCCACTATAAAAATTAAATCCATTTCAATCCTTACAACCTAAAATTGTAAAAGAACTTTTATATAGGACTTATATAACTTTCATAAAATAATCATATCGCTCGGGCAAGATATTTATCTCGGGCCACTCCCGTGTTTCGGATGGACACGTTAAATCGTCGGTCCCGGCTGCCTAAAAAGCAGTCGTTAGTTCATGTCAGAGGCCCTGCCTGGAATTGATCAGTTGCGACCTGAAAACTCTGACACCAGACCTGAGCCAGCCAGGTCACTCGATATCATTATTATTTTTTATGCTCCTGTTTAGCCGGACATTAAGGCTGAGCGCACACCAGTTAGTCAAGACAAGACAAGACAAGACATGATCAGACACGTTTAGTCACAATAATTAACATTGTTACTTATGACGCAACTCACAATGATTAGTCATTGCAATTAGACATGTCCTCATAAGGAACTATGTGAAGTATTGTGACTAAACGTGACTAGTCTTGTCTTGACTAACCGGTGTACGCCCAGCCTAACGCCTCACCAAACATTTTTTCAGGCAACCGCACGAAAATAGTCCGATGGAAATTGTAACAGTTTAGTTCAACGTTGATAAATAAGAGTTGATCAACGTTGTCCACAGCATCTTAGAAGAGAATTAATTAATATTTTTATAGTACACCTGACGATTTGGCAACGTCTATGCTTGCGGCATACCCCAATCGACAGTGACAAAACTATCATGAACACACACATCTTTCTTGTCTAATGAATAATGAGCTTTCAGCCTTCTCAGGTGCACACCATGGTACTTACAGCGTTCCTCCAAGAAAATACACAATGACACTTTTAGTTTTTTCGATACAAAATCAAGTCAAATTGATAGAAATAGAAAAATATTGCTATAATATAACATTTAAACCTTTGATTGACACATGTGGACAAAACTTCTTTTGAACGATCTTCTTTACACTTTCAGTATGTGACTGGATTGTCTCCTGAATGTGGGTTTTCTTTTAAAATCAGTCATTTAAAAACAGCCAGAATGAATTATTCATTCATTCCAAGGCCCAAATTCACTAATAACAAACACTTTGATTTTTCAACAGTTTTTTCCAATACATTATTTTAAATGGGATGATAATATTATGATTTTTGTTGTTCCAGATTAAAACTCAGATTCAAATTCACCGCTGTAATTCAACACTGTCGAAAGTCGAAACTCTTCAACATAACCTCAAACATTCTGTAAAAGTCTTAGACCAGTTATAGAATAGACACGCTGGGAAGTCTAGCCTCTGAAGCCAACATCTACTGCCAAATCCACCCATCTTGACGTCACAGCCAAGCTAACAACAATGCATTGTTCAACAACAATGTAAGTTAAACACCACAAACACTTACACAACAAACTCAAAAAAGTTTTCTATAATTTCTTCACGATGCGTGACGTCATTGCTGTGACGTCAAGATGGGCGGATTTGGCTGTAGATGTTGGCTTCATCGACTTTCAGTATGAATATACAATGAGCCGTGTCTATTCTATAACTGGTCTAAGGTAAAAGTCAGGGTGTCTAGATCTGCAAAGCATCATGGGTTGAGGTTTCCATGGTTACTGCTTTGTGATTGGCTGGTTGTGACTAAACCTTTTCTGATCAGAGACTACTCGTGGACAAAACTCTTTTTGTTTGATGTGTCAAGTTTTACTATTAAATAACATTGGACTAGATATTTTCTGACCAGTTCTGAGCATGCAGGCTTGTAGCGCTCAACATAACCTTTAAAATGATACCAATAACTCGATTTTCGGTTTTTGGTGACAAGATCTTTATTAAACTCCTCATATATTCTGTGTTCAAAATGAATATAACACAATTTGAAAGGTTGAGATTGAAGTTGAAATGTGTTTTTATTGTATACTGAAAATGTTACTCCATGGCACTTTGAGCCTTTTACATTTCCACTACACAATTTTATTACAACTATATTATTTTGGATTGCAAGTGAACAAAGAACAATAAAATATGAGTTTTAACTAAATCAAACACTGTCATTATAACGTGGACCTCACTATAGACACAAGTGGGTGGATCCTTATTTCCATGTATTCATTGATGGTTCCCTATCAATAAATATCATAATTATAGTTTTAATATTAGTTTAGCAAAATGTCAGAAAAAATCATAACTTTCCAGACACTAAATGTTATTATAAAGGCACACAACTAACAACTAATACTTGAAACTCTACTATGTTCATAAAGTGGTGAATATATCCACTAATAAATATGTAGTGAATAAATATTCTGTTCAAGAAATCAATGGACGGACTCTTTTCAAGATTAGAGAGAGTTCATTATTATTCATTTTCTCTAAACGTCCATTAATTAGTTAATTTTGAAAACAAATAAAACCCAAGTCTCCATTTACAGAAGTAATAAAACATGGATTACAGACATCCATGAATCCTACCTTGGCATTTTAGTTTTTAAGAATAATCATTATCATTATAAATTATTACAGCTATTACGGCTAGATATAGAAGAGAATTAGCACAGCGAAAAGAAGTCTTTTCTATCCTCCTTGGAACCACCCATGTTTTGCTGATTGCATTTCCAATTACTCTCGAAGGCATTACATGCCTTTATTATTGAAGTGTCTCAAAACCTGTGGAGTAATAAAAGTATAATCCGCTCTTTAGAGAGTAATTAAACCAAATGTCATCATTTAATATGAATAGGACTGCTTCATCGTGATGTTCCCATAAAATTGTCGTTTCATCAATGACTGACTTGAGAAGCTAGAAGTGCTTCAGTGTTCATACTCTCCTTCATTCTCTCTTATCGTATATTTCATTTTCTCTTCCCCCTTATTTCCTTTCTTATCTCCCTTTTTGTCTAAATTTGTACTTGTATATTGTGATTGAGAATCACTGTTGGAGACATTTTAACTGTTCTCATTTATTTATTTGTTACATGTAATTTTCCTGATCCAATCCATTTTGTTATCATACAAGGCTATTACTATTATTCATAATATATGATCTAATGAAATACTTGTGTTTGTCAAATTATTTTGCACCAATGATAGCAATATATTTTGAGCAATCGTCTATCTATACCGCTACTAAATTGATAGGAGTTGAGGTTGGTGTAAGAGAATATTATGTACGAATCATGAATGTATTATTATGAATATTATCTATAATTATGTATGATTTAATCAGGAGGATTCATCAATATTTATGTTCAATAGTTACTATTTTTGTATTGTATTATGATGAATTTTTCTGATAAATAAATCATCATTTCATTCCATTATGTTTCATTAACAATTATTTCAATAGTCCAGATTGAACTCTTATCAAGAGCTTTCAAAAATAATTAGCTGACATAATTCATATTTCATTCCCAAAAACTCCAGTTGAAAGATAGACTATTTTTCAATATTGACTATACAATAAATTATGCAACGGAACATATTATAAGTTTGATTCTTAGGATGTTTAAAGGTGTATTTCTTTAAATTTGAAATTGGTTGACTAAGTAGAAAAAACAAGCTCACCTCCCTCCCTCATGATTAAATTGGAAAATTACTGTTTTTTTAATAAGTTTTGAATTTGAATTTTTTGCTTTTTAGATCGTTATATTTTGGGATTTTGCACATATTTGCCGCCCAATTGAGTACGGTTCCCCCAAAGTATGATCACAATAAACATTTTCAATTAATTAGTTCCTTAATTAATTAAAAATAAAAGTGACTTGGTATTTCCAAGTTGTTAAGCTCTATTGTATCTGTATCACAAACATAACCTAATTAATCTTAAATCAAGTAAGAATGCGTTTACACCAAATTTATTAATAAAATGTTTATTTTTCCGTCCTTATAGATTCTATTAGATTGAACATAACTTATCATACACATGATGAGCATAGGCCTATTTGTTTGTCAAGTTCCGTTCAATCTAATAGAATCCAAAATGACGGAAAAATAAGCATTTTGTTGATAACATTGGTGTAAACGCTGCTTTAACTAGTTGTCTTGAGTTTGATATGAGCAAAAATAGTTCAAAATGTCGTCGATAGAGGTTTTGTCTCAACAGGATGTATGAAATTACTATAAGCGGCATGGAATCAATATTGTACACTGCCATTCACATCATAGATTGGTTTGCGTGTTCAATGGATACAAACAATGAACACACGGAAATTAATTTAATTGAAACGGATAGAGCTCTAACAGGATAATAGAGATTAATTGAATAGGAAAAATGGATTGAATCAGGTGAACGTAGATAAAATAGATAATTTTTAGTGGGTAAAGTAAATTACAGGAAATACAAGCTTAGAGGACTGAGTAGGATATGGGAAAGTAGACAAATCTCTTTTCCATCAGTCATCAGAAATGCCGCTAATTCCTTGATAGATTACAGTAATGGTAGAATATACTGATCTTGAAAAGGAAGTTTATCCGGGAAGGGTTGGCTAGGAAACCAGATGAATATAATGAAAATGAATTTAGCTTATTATGGTGATTGCTTTGAAGCTGAAGGTGTAGATTATTCTTTTTTTCTTTTTCTTCTTCCTCTTTTTTTTCTTGTACTTCTTCATCTTCTTCTTCTTCTTCTCCTCTTCTTCCTCCAACTCCTCCTCCTTCTTCTTCTTCTCCTCTCCTCCTTCTTCTCGTTTCTTTTTCTTCTGCTTCTCATTTTTCTTCTTCTTCTGCTTCTTCTTTTCCTCTCCTCCTTTTTCTCGTTTCTTTTTCTTCTGCTTCTACTTCTCTTTCTTCTTCTCCTTCTTCTTGTTTCTTCCACTTCTGCTTCTTCTTCTTCTTCTTCTTCTTCTTCTTCTCCATCTTCTTCTTCTTCTCCATCTTCTTCTTCTTCACCTCTTCTTCTCCTTCTTTTTGTTTTTCTACTCCTCCTTCTTCTCCTCTTCTCCTCCTTCTTCTCGTTTCTCTTTTTTTTTCTTCTTCTTCTTCTTCTTCTCCTCCTTCTTCTACTTCTGAGTGTACTATTCCTTACCTCCTCTCATCTTCTTCTCCAAGATATCACCTTTCCTTCACTTTCTCTCTCCTCCTTCTCCTCTCCTTCATTCCTTTCAACTCCTCCTTTATTTTCTCAAAAACTGTGACAGTGAACAAAATGGAAACTAACATCAATATATAATAAATTTTGTACTCCATCCTCCAAACAAAGGTACAAACCCATATCCGTGTATTCTCCTACATCTATTAACTAAACATCAATAAAATACCGTCAATTGATTACTTAGAAAATCAGACAATACTGTAATCCTTTTTACAAATAATAATATATAAATTCACTAAAGTAAAAGGTTTGCACACGTTTCAAGAAACGGTAAGTTTGTTATGTATTCCCCATCATTAGGAAACAATAGACTTTGTACAAGACCCAATGATTACAGTTGCCTAAAGTAATTCATGAAGAACCAATACCAGGAACACAGTTTAAGAACTGTAATCAGTATTGTTTGTTTTCTGTAGTTTATGTTTATTTGTCTGTTTTCTTAGTTGAGCCTCCACAATTTCTGGTCTTCAATTATTTCTAAATGTCACTCTTGGTTTCTGAGAGCTTGTCAAGCTTTCGTTTCTGTGTTGGACCAGAGACAAATAAATAGGTAACTTTAGAATCAAACAGTATTTTTACTCTATGGATGAACCTACTGTTTTCCTTGGGACATTGTTTTGCAAATATTTTCCCAAAACCAATGTTATTCTACAATGATCGATCCATCCTTTTACGTGCAACTATAATTATTGTTAATCTTTTTTGAAGAATAAAGAATTTCAATTTCAATCCTCAACTCATGACGAATTATTGTTTAATTAAAACTTCAAGTGATGATGTATAATAGAATAAAATAGGATAGAATATGTTTGTATTATACAGATAAACAAATAAAATAGAACAATAGTAGACAATACTTATACATAAAACATGGCTTAATATCCATTTACAGCTTACTATCCATACGTAGCTTATCCATGAGTATTATGGATTATAAGGCTTCCATAGTATGAACTTCCTAGCTGTATTTATTATTATGCATTACATTGAAATATGAGCTCAAAAAACTGATGAAAGTACAAAAATAATAGGTAATTATCGAAATTTATTCAATATAGATTATTTGAAATTTGACCAGAAAGTAATATTATTGAGTTAATTCAGGTGGAGGAAGGCCTTATGGAATATTCTTTGTTCTCTGATCCAGTGAGAATTACTAATGAAAGTTTTCCAGCATATTGTTTATTTAATTTTTGTTACTTTTCTATTAGCCTACTCCTGAATCATCTCAAAAATTGATTTATTCGTCTATGATTCAACTATTGTGAATTGGATTGTTATCATCATAATGATAGAAATACTTGAATAAAAATATGACTTGATATGAACATTATTAATCAAGTAAGATTACTTGATATGATAACATGAAATCATAGTAAATAGAGACAGCTCAAAAAAATATCCACTCTGCAGCTGCATAAGTAAAACTGGTTCAATATCATTCCACTCTTATCAACTGATCTTCGATCAGTTTATACCTGACCACGGATAACAGCCTATCATTAGTGGAAAAAAAATCGTTGAACTCATATCATGACAAATATCAGAATTAAAATATAGTGCGTGAGTAATTTACTAGTATAGCATGCCAGACCATGGTTTTCCTTGTTAATAACTGCAACCTCAAATGTCAAATAAATCTTAGAATGGAGTTCAGTCTCATTCAAATAAAGCTTGGAGGATGCAGGTTCATCATAAGCGTAAATAAGCCAATGACTTCTCATGACAGTATTATGTCTTTCCTC
This sequence comes from Nilaparvata lugens, assembly GCF_014356525.2. NCBI lineage: Eukaryota > Metazoa > Arthropoda > Insecta > Hemiptera > Delphacidae > Nilaparvata > Nilaparvata lugens. The sequence continues at coordinate 27,950,105 of NC_052516.1, forward strand.
GTTATAGTTACAGTTGTCAGGTCGTTAAAAAATAGTACACAATAATAATTAGTGACTTATACGATCAGTTCTCACAGTAAATTTTACTGTAACAACAATCAATTACTGTTGTACCTGGTTGAAAAACCTTTGTTGACTAATTAAGTTTTTTGTTTAGATTGTAATAATTTTTGAAATTATAATATCTTGTTGTTATTAACTTATCAAATCAATCAAATGGAATCTGTGATGTGTCATATGAAGAGTGAGATTATATTAACTTTTTTCTGCTTTTAAAAATATTCATTATTGTCAGGATCAATTCACAATTGATAGCATTTATTTTAAATATACTTACCATTGTTTGAATAAAAAGATTCCATTTTGAATTATTAGTTCAAGATTTAGAAACAGTTAAGTCTTTACTCCTATTGGCGAACAAGTGTTTTACACATGCCAGTAGTTCTTCACCTCCAGCCGTATTTTTCAGATAGTTGATATAGATATTTAGAATAATAATTATTGTTTTTTTCTGATTGTCATATCTTTGTACTGTTTTCTGTGTTTTGGTAAAATAAATTGAATTGAATTGAATATTCCATTTTATTTTATAAATGATTGATTCAAAATGAATTATTTTAGTATGCTTCTAGACTATGTTCAATAGACCATAATTTGGTTCCTAATTCATTGATCCAATGAGAATACAGAGTGGCCTATAAGTCGGTTGACGCTAGCAGGTCAGCTGTTGTTACAAACCAAACCACAGCTGTTTGGGTTTGTTTACCACATTCACTTTAAGGTTATTTTTGATGGTTGATCGTGATAGTGTGTTCATTCTTATTCGATAAACAATGAATATGAATCTAACAACAGAACAGCGTGTCACCTGACTGATATGGGCCGCCCTGTATATATTTCTGAACCATGATTGAAAATATAATTGTATTGATAAAAATATTATAATGAAGATTTATTAAAAAAACAAATTTTATTCACTCACCAGTAAAGACAAGTGAATAGTAAGGAATGATCCAAGAGTGGCTTACCTGAAAAACATGAAATATAATTTTAATGACTGAAACAAGATCGGCACTTGAGTAGAGGAATATTATTCTTGATATTACAATTATCACAAGGTACATTGGTATCGTAGTAGAATCAGTGAGTATAGAATTCATTTATTAGAATTACATTCTTCACTCACTGAGTGGAATGCATGATGGGTAAACAAAAGAAATATGCATTCTATGAACAGTTATGATTAATGTAAACAAGAACTAACAGTTATTAGAATTATACTGTTATTAGAATAATAACAGATATTATAATTAATCATCAGTTATTAGAATTACATTCTATACACACTGAGTGGAATGCATAATGGATAAACAAAAGAAATACGCATTCAATGTCAATGAACAGTTATAAATAATGTAAACAAGAACCAACAATTGAGTAATCAAATTCAAAAAAATATTAGAAAAATAATTGGTAAAGGCGAAGTTGGAAATAATATTCGATATCATAACTGAACCATAAATCTAAGATAGATTAATGGATGTCACTATAATAATAATGTCAGTGTTTAGGTAAGTTGGTGTTGGGAAACAATCGGTAATGGTTTTGAAGCATCTAACTGACAGCATAGAATAGAACAATCGTGAGTTTTCTCTGCTGACAGTAAACTTAATTTCCAGTGGCTGTAATGAGAGTGATTTGATATCTCTCCAACCAATGATGCTCCGTATTTCCCAAATAAAAAGTATATCCCTTATTCCAAGTCAAAGTCCACCTATACTTGGATTCTAGTAGTACCAATTCTCGTTTTGAATACTTTGTTGAAAAAATTAATAGAGGAACTCATGAATGCAAGCAAGAATTTTTGCTCATTTGAAGCTCCAAGACCACCTAAAGTCTACATGGAGTTTAGTAGTTCCAATTCTCGTTTCGAATAATTAGATCTTTAAGAAAATAACAGGTGAATTCATGAATGCAAGCAAGAATTTCGTGCTCATTTAACGATCTCTCCACCAAGGTTCTAATGATTAATAGGCTCAGAAAATACAAGATGGGCTACTCTGCAATCACCAGATTTGCAATTGAACTTTGCAGCTTCCAATGCAAAACTTGTTCGAACTGGCGGAAAAAGAGAGAAATAATCTACAGAAAGGTCAGCATTAATTGATCTTCAACGGTTGTTATATTCGATATAGATATTTCCAAACATCTCGTTAGCTGTAGGTTGTATATGTATAGATGCAGCGAACCAAAACCCTACAACTGCCAACTTATATGAACCCTATATTTCTTACACTGCCAACTTTTATGAACCGTGCAACACATCATTTGTTCTCCTCTTGTTTTTGTAATTTTTTTAATAACACTCCCAATTTTTTATCGTCGATTAGCAATGTGGTATTCTGCAAGGCATAATTTTTCTGCACTTCCTTTTTTGGTTGGTTGTTTCTTGTGAGAGAAAACGTACAAAGACAGAGCGAGAGTGATGATTTACGGCTACTACCATACTTAACACGCGACGAACAAACTTTTCGGCACATGAAACCAGAAAAATGAATTATGGCTCGCATTAAAGCAGCAAATTACACCAGTGTTATAAATCGGATTGTATTTTGTGACGTGAATTTTTTATGGTGTGGCTTCCAGGACACTCACATCTTACATTTATATGAAAATAGGCTGCTAGTGAGAAAGGATGGAATTTTGTTCACAATGCAAGTTGAAATTATGTTGAAGCATGTTATAATTGATATTATATTGATAACATGGAAATTACGGGATTTGTAATATTGATTGGTAGATTGAAACTTCTCCTACTATCTACTGCAAAAATGATTGATGCTCTTCAGATGAAGATGCTGCAGAAGAAATGTTTAGTACCTATCTAGTAGCCATCAAGCTGTAGTAGCTCAATTTTCATAGTAGCTGGTACAAACCAAATTTTAGTTCAGTAGATGTAAACATAAAACTGACAAATCAATCAAGGATCAATCAATAGACTGTTAGCATGTAGAAATTGAGATCAATTCTAAGTACAAAATTAATTGACTACTAATTTCTGGAACCTGGATACGTACATAATAAATGGTTAAGTGGTGGAGTAGACATCACTGTCTCCTTCGTCAAATCAACAAATAATAGAAACGTCAATAGTGATTCTATTATAATAATAGGAACCAAAGTGTGTCAAGTTATGCTACAAAGAATGTGATCAAAATCTCTGAAGGAATAATCTTTAAACAATTGGTTGATAAGACTATGCCCCGGTTGCAAAAAGCCTGTTCAACTTTTAATCGTGATTAAAAGCCACGAGAACCAATCAGAGAAGATTTTTTTCGACAAAGCCTTCTCTGATTGGTTCTTGTGAAATTAATCACGATTAAAATTTAACAGGTTTTCTGCAACCGAACCAATGAATTTCAAAACATGAAAAACTATGGATAACAAAGTCATTTCTATCCAAAAATGTCTTTTATGTATCCTATTTTTTAATATCCATGAATTGAGAGTGAATATTCAAATTTGATTTGGTTAGTAGTTTCGAATCAACTGACGGAAGAACCAGCCCAAGTACAAGATTAGAGTAATTGGATTGAATACTTCATTGATTAATTTTTTTACATATGAATATCAGTTGCCAAATTCTGCATCATGCGAGAAATATACAGAAATATTTCTCGGGCAATGGATTGAGAGCTAAGCCTGCAACGAGTATCGATGACAACGTTGCTACATGACAGTTTTCAGCGCTAATTGACGTTTTTTCAATTTTAAAAACATTATCAGCAATGCTCAATGGTTCAATTTCACGACCAATTTGTCCGAAAAGTTAACGTCTTCAAACAAACCTTCAAGTTGAAGATGAGAGGTCAACCACTTATTCTCTAAAACAACTCATTATCTGCGTAAATGAATACTAATCAACCTGAAATAGGCGGAGACCTTTGAACGCTTTAGAAAATAATTTATAAATAATTCAAAGTGTTCATCCGAGAAGTCAAGAAACCAGCTAAGAAAATCTGTCATTTGTGCTATTAATTGGATCCTCTGATTTATTGCAAACACGGTCGAAGAATAAGGTGGAAGAGGAAGAGAGAGATGAAGGATTTTAAGAGAAAGATGGAGAGAGAATTTCGAAAACGAATGAAAGATAAGATCTGCTAGAAATCAGACCAGAAAATGTTTGACACTCTCCTAGAATAAGTGTTCAACATTTTTTGGGCAGACACATTTTTCAGAAGTCGTTTTGTAACGAATAACTAAATATTCTACGGCAAATCTTGAGAAATTTTAGCAAAATTGTGACAGAAAATAATGGGTCATGGCAACGAACCGATTCTTCAACCTTTGGAGAGATACAGAAAAAAACTCTTGTTCTAAAACCATATCAATTTATTTTCCTGTGAATATTAATGATATGTCTCTGAGTTTCAAGTCATTATGAATGAATGAGAGAACGAGAACTTTCCAACTCACCTAAGAATATCTTGGAATAAACTTAAAAAAAGTTTCTTAAAAACATGAAACAAACTATAAATTCACAAAATAAAGAATAAAAACACTTGAATTTTGAGCTCGAAAATATCACATTCACCATAGCTATATAACAGCTGTTTAATCTATTTATGGTATATTTATTACACATGCGAGAACAATGACTTTTCAAATTTGTCTTTTTGTTTTCGTTGATCCAGTTTTATAAAATTCGGATGACGAAATGCTGAGAACTTTTGACATAATCAAGTGAGTACGACTGCACTAGAATAATATATAGTTACTCTGAAAAATGTTTAAGACACTCTCAATACTTTATAACGGCTACAGCTGATAATAAGTATTAGTTGATGCAACCTCAGTCGACGACCAGGAAAAAATACTATTAATTATTATTAAGAGTCAATTGAAGTTTTCTCCGACCAAGAAAGAATCTTATGTAGTGTTCACATTAGCAGCCTACCAATGTGTGAACAATTCCATAAGAATCAATGATATTCTTTCTGGGTTGCCGGTCGCGGCCACATAAACGAAAACTTCCACATTGTAAACAACCAACAATGTATTCAATCCAATTCAAATTCAAGTCACGTGATAAGTTTCAACCAATCAGGTTCAACTAGCATTTTCAATCAGACAGTGTAAACTCTGAAATACAAGTTAAATCACGTTAAACTCTGAAATACAGTGTACATATTGGCAGCATGTAGGAGGTAGGAGAGAAATCTGGCAAGCTATTTGAGAACATGCAAAAGAAAAACAAAATGTGACAGTTGGAGGTCTGACTGACAGGAGTGTCAAGTCTGTTTCGAATATAAATGGGTTTTTATTTGGTTTTCGTGTCACTGGTTGGATATTCCGTGTCCTAGCGGTCAAGCATCGTGTCACTGTTAGAACGTGAGTCGGTGTTAAAATTTGTTTTTGAAGTTTGGAGGTGTAGACAGACTTGTTGAGAGTCAAGGCCAGTCAAGGACGAATATTCATGTCTGGGAAGAAGAGTTCATTGTCTTCTGAATAACATTCTGGATTACCTATTTATTTTCTCGAGGAGGAGAAGAAACTGTTCAAAAATACCGGACTGTGGCTACTTGAATGGAACCACTTGGAACAGTCACAGCTCCTCAATCATTATTGAGATTATTCAAATACTGAAATTGTATAGATGTTCTGTATTGATTGTAGATTTGTTGAAATCTATTCCGTTTTCTGTCTCATTACTCGTCGCAACTACCACTACCTCAGTCAACAAACCCATAGTGCTTTCTGGTGACGTCAGCACAGGTAGGGCTCCTACAACAATGGAAATTTGTTAATTTCAGCTGATCTATATCAGCTAGTGTTTTATTGGTGTAGGAGCCCTACCTGTGCTGACGTCACCATCAACCACCTGTCATGCACTATGGCTTTGTTTACGGAGGTAGTGCAACTACATCATGATCAATCTCTAGTAAACAGTTCACAAAAGTTTGAAAATAATGTTCCAACAGGAAGATTTCTCAATTATTTATAAACTATAGTATACTTAGGAACTTTGCAGAAATATTGATTCAACACAGATTTATAACTGAGCTTTAGTATAGTATACCTAGCAGAAATATTGATACAGTAATTGGAGGTTAATTTAACACAGATTGATTACTGAGCTTGAGTATACAAAAAGTAGTATCTACTTAGATAATCTGTTGGTATATTGCTAGATTCAGAACTATCTGTTTTTATAGTGTAGTACGAGTCTGTTATGAATTTTGATTTATATGTTTGTTAGATTTAGAACAACATCAGATCAGTCTTTAATTGCTGCACACTGGTAATGCCAAACGATATCCAGAGCAAAAATGCCAAATAATAAACACTGTTCTTAAGTCAAACACAGTTTCAAATGAACTCATTCGCTTTAAAAATAAATAATATAAGGCTACTGATTTAAAATGATTTTTGGGGGGGTTCTGAAACTATCTTTCACTGTAGGTTTACTCATCTCTCATCCTTCATATTGTAACTTACATGAGTAATGGAATCAAATCCACTCACAAATACAGGGAACATGTGGGTATAATTCTCATAAAATGATCTTGAGTGGATCTTATCTAAATTTTGGAGAGAAATAGCACAAGACAGTGATAGTAGTGATAGTAGTTTTAATTTTTCTGCTCAACATTTTCAAGTTTATTTCAATATTATTGAAACTTTCGGATTGTTTAGTGTTATTTCCGGCTCTTGTCAACCCTTCGAAATTCAAAATTCATCAGTCATATCTCGAATACGTATTCTCTGAGTGTTAATCATTAGTGAAAACAGAAATTTTAAACTTAACCTCACTTTGGACTATTTATGTGCCAAAATCAAGGAATTGAAGAAGTTTTGGGCAATTGCCTGTTTCTCTTTCCAAATATCGTGTTTGTGACTGTTCTAATAAATAAATAAATGAATAAAATTACTTTATTTTTTCTCTCCCTATCATTCATTCTGATGATGTAATTATTGTATTAATCAATAAATGCAACCATATCTAAAAGTAAAATAAGTATATATCAAGTATATTATGTACGAAACACATGAATAAGATACAGCTCTCATAAGTCTACTCATATTCCTTCCCATTATTAACTCACAAACCTTTCAGTCTACCTGGTGGTCGTGGGTTCGAATCCCGCCGGTAGGCATGGATGCTTGATCATCTCATCAAATCACCTTCGCAAATCACCCTGCTTAAGTGGGTATCATCTATATTATAATAAAAGAAGAACTGGCTTATACACGTATGGGATAGGAAATTCACGAATGACGCATCATCACGTTTTGAACTACTGAAGTGATTAGCTTGAAATTTAGTTTATAGATTCGTTATTTACCGAGTGTGGTTATAGGCGTATTTCCAATTCTTCAAGATTTCATTACGCCAAGTTTTCAGTTTGTCATGCTTTCAATTAGACTCTTTCGGAGCAGAGGTTACCTGCTGTTCGGGAATAAAAAAATTTGTGGGCATTATTCACAGCAAAAAATATGACATTATACAGTACAACAAGACATATATATGATACTACAACATCATTATATTGATGTATATCATAGGTTTATCTATATATCACGATTTATGTTATAATTATATATTACGATAGATATAGATATGTATTATGAAGCTGAGCAGTAGGCTGTAATCAGTGCATAAGGCAGGTCTTCAGCACACGTTAAACACGTTGAAATTACGTGACGGTGTAACGCTGTTGGACGTGACTATGAAAAGGTCCCCGCTCGGTGATTAGTCGCACATCATATCACGTGGTGTGACGTGGTCTTTATCCTATCAGAACGCGTCTGATGAATATTATAGTAATATTCAATTAACGTCCCTTGCGGCCAAATAATTGACCTGTTTCGAAACTCTCAACAGCTTTTAAATAACAGTTTTCACCTCTTTTGTAGCGGGACATTTCTTTCTCTCACTCTTATTCTCCTTCTCTATTCTTGACAATTATTTTTTCATAACTTCATTTTTATCAATTGATAGGCTAATATTTTATTGTTATAAAACATACAGTGTTGTAACAGGAGTCAAAGAAAACAAAATGAAAGATTGAATGAAAAAGACTAAGAAATTGTCAAAAACCACAGATTTATTGATACTTAGAAAGACCAGCTTTGATTATTACACCATTGTCAATCTCTGTCAATCTCAGTTTATCACAATATCAATATTATGATCATATCATTTTTTTAATATGTATTTTTCTCAATTTAGTTTAATATAATATTAATTTTCATAACTTAGTTTATCGCTTTCAAATTCAGCGAATTACGCCAGGCCCTCACAAACACAGGCTTTTTAAGCCTACATGTGAGTCTCTCATAACGTAAGGGTATATATATAAATGTAGAATACTGTAACTGTACTGTATTATTTGTAAATTGTGAGAATAAATTGATTTGATTTGAATATATTTATCACACACAATATAATTACCACAATATCAACTTCTCAACTACACAAAAAAACAAAATAAAATGACTCCCTTTCTGGTATTCTCCTTCTCTTCTTTTCTATAACCACAATATCAACTTCTCAACTACACAAAACTACACAAAAAAAAAACAAAATAAAATCACTCCCTTTCTGGTATTCTTCTTCTCTTCTTTTCTATAACACTTTACACTTTAGGGTTAAGTGTAAGAGAGGGCCGGCTTCGCCCTAATTTCGCCCTCCTAGGTTTTTAATAAAGGCAGCTAATCAATCAATCAATCACACCTGTTTTGTATTGGAATTTCGACTTTATTATTTATTCTCTCTTTAACTCCCACTTTCTTCTTTTCCTTTATTATACTTTCATTCCCGTTAGAACTCAAACATCCATCCTCTTCTCACGAATTCTTCTCCTATTATTTATAGACTTTGGTAACATTTTTAAAGTATTTTGAGTATCAGCTGACTATTACCGGCAGGACCTGGGAATCTAAGGCTGGATACTAACGGTAGGACATGCATCTTGATCATGCATGATTTATCATCAGCGAGAGGCTTATATCATGAAATAAACAACCAATAACAATGAATAAACCACTGGAGAATTACAAATTATGATGATCGAGAGATAATTCGACCTCAAATAGAACAGCGAAGAAAACATAAACAACAAAAAATCAGAGATACAAAAACTCATCTCAAAGAATTTTACTGGAATCCTTTAGCTGTGATGACACAGGAATGTATGACGACATGTGTATCATGCATATCACACTGTTAGTGGCCAGCCTTACAACAGAAAACTATATTTCACAGTATTCGACTTTACATTGAGTTTACTCAATTTTAACTGGGAATTCATTTATGGATAACCAACTTATATGAAATCAAATTAATAAGTAGCAGAAATTAAGTTACAATACCTTAATTCCTTGAAATAACTTCAATTAAATCCAAAAATGGCATGAGCTACGGTACAATGTATTTCAATTATACCAAAATTTAGCCATCTTCGCCAGTTTTAAGACCTCCATTCATCCATGACCTCTGCAACTGAGCACGTACATAACCTCAAAATTGGCAGGTCAATTTCTCCCGAACGAAAAAATCTTCAACACAATTTTGCGAGCGTATGTGTCCTTGCAATTATAATGGTAAGGGGTGACGGGGGTGAGGAACACCATACGTAACTACATTTTCGATTAACTCAAAAAATAATGGTCAAGCAGTTATACCAACCAAACAGGAGCTTCATAAAGAAAACTATGTACCGTACAGATATAGAAGAAGCCAATAGCCTACTGGATAAATCTGTGGTTACATTATCTTACCGTGGTTTGGGAGAATCTAGCCGCAAACTTACAACTCTCTCTCTCAGTCGCTCTCTCTCACTCTCTTTCACAGATGAATTATTCTGTCTCTCATCATATCCTCCCTCTTTTTCTAACAAACACCATCGTAACAATCCAGCATGTATGCCAGCTCAGCTGTGTATTTCTTTTTTGTAATTATTTTTCCCCGTACAATGATGAAGACAGACCACCTTACGGGACTGTGTATGTAGGAAAAAATTAAAATTACCGAGCTATTTTGAGAAAATTTGAGTGTCTGTGTGTGTGCGTGTGACCGTTGTCTATGTCAGATAATGATTCGTTGTCATTAGGCCAGCCTGTATACATGTGTCTGTTATACATATGTTTATACATAGGTATGTTCATGTATGTAAGATATGTAATTTCCAGGAAACTCTGCATCTGAGCTCATTTTCCAATATGACCTACAAACTGAAACAGATTCGGTGACCCGACTTCTATATCCTGTATTGATATTCTGTTATTATCGCACTATATCAAGCAAATTTCAATCAATTGATGCTTGACAAAAGAGATGAGCCTGAAATTTTAGAATTTTTTTAACATAAAACTCAATGAGGCACATAACTTTACAATGGAGTAATTTTATTGCTTGAAAATCAATGAATTTGTAATTTTATAATTTAGAAATCAATGAGACTCGTAACTTCAGCTTCATTGGTTGGAGTAGGTAGTGATTGTGTTTCCTGCCAATAAAGTGAATTCATCAACGTTTTCAAGTATGCACTTTGTTCAAACTCTTGTCTTGTTCAGTCTCTTCGAGATGTTTGTCGATAAAATTATTTCAAATCCAGAGAACGATAATGGAAAATAGATACATTTTTCTTAGTATTGTTTTTCTGAATTCGAAAGTAATAATTGTAATTTCCTATCATTTTAAGATTATGTATTTCATCATTGTTCAATAAATAAATAAATGGAAGTTGACTTTCAACTCAACTGATAAATTCAACTTCCAAGTTAAACTTTGTACCTCTAGCATAGTTAGTATTGGTTGAATGGGTAGCAATTGAAATTACTTATAGAGAGTACTGACAGTTCGAAGTGGATTTTGCTGATACATAGGGTTCCAGATATAGAGGGAGGAATATTCAGGGTTTTATATTATACAACTACAGGGTTGATAAAAGATTACTGTGAAGGATTGGTTTGTAACAACAGCTGACCTTAAAAATTGCAAGCGTCAACTGACTTATGGGCCACCCTGTACATTGACACAATGGTCAAACTACAAGAGTTGAAAAATAGAGAGAATTTTTTCAGAGAGAAAAATGGTGAGAAAAATACAGAGAAAAATGTATTTTTCAACTACAAGAGTAGAAAAATAGAGAGAAATAGATCCTAAATTTACAGTTGAAAGCTCATTCGATGTTGAAAACACAAAATGTGTAATATTACTTCTTTTCTTGATTGAAAAATACCAACAACTAATTACATCTGAAACCATATGCATGATGAAAAGATCTCACAATAAAAATCTGTATACAAATGTCGAAATAAAGAATAAGATGTTGAAAATGACGAAGAAGTGAGTTGTAACATGAATGGGAAGAAGTGGTGAAAACAATTAAAATGTAATTTGTAATTACTTATATGCGTAGCCACCGAAATAATAAATCCAGAAATCTAGCTGATTTGTTTCTTGATTCCGAGGAAAACTACAAAAAAATTAATGTTGGATAATTATTATTTTGTAAGCCACACTCAAAACACATATTAGCAGAATACCGCAATACAGAAAGGCCATAGGTGAAGAAGAATCCATAGTAAAGAAATGGCAGATGTGTTTTCAGTGTCGAAAATGGTTTGGCACCTCAAAATCGGTCGAACTCGAAGATACACTTGTTCAGAGGGAATTCTCTGTTATAAATTAAATGTAAAATCTTGACGGCTATAAAACATTTATTTCAAATCGAAGATAATCATTGAACAACCCACTTGACTATGAACAAAACTCTACACACTTTAGTCTAGCTATAGACACTCATAGTCTAGTCTACTCTACTAAGCTCAGGTCCGGCTGCTTCTTGTAGGCTAAGTTCAAACACCGTTCAAAGTCAAGTCTAAGTGACGTCATTCCACTGTCGTTTATTGGTTCCAGATGCCTCGATTTCATTATAGATGACGTCACCAGAACGCGGTTAAATTCAATACACGCATGTCTAGAAGAACTATCTACAACCCACAACAGTTGAAACGTGGATTCGTTAAAGAGTGGGGACGTCATTTTTGTACAAGTTTCGGAAAGTTAACAAAGGGAGAAATTCATTTTTTAATTATAAACGACAATGGATTGTATAGTTAGAGTTTGTGAGTTTAAGTGATACAAAAAAATCAACAGAGAACGATTTAAAAGATGAGATCTTGAATCAAAGATATTATAAACATTGGTTAAATCAGGATTAAATAGACTTGTGCTAATGATATTTCTATAAGTCCTACATTTGATAATCTCATCCTTGGAAACTAATTTCAGAAATTTTAATTATGAAGCTTAATGCTGTTTGAGAAAACCAATACAGGAAAAGAGTTCATTTGGAGACAGTTAGCAATAATGCGATACATTATGAAGTAATCAAGACGACTCTTCTGTTCATCTAGATTGTTTTGAGCCAAGTATAATAATTATTCGAATCTCATTACTCGATCACAACTCGAAACATTACTACAGAAAAATGAGGAACTGACACATCAAATATTTCTAAATTCCGAAAACGAGTCCAACATGAAAAATGAGAAACAAATATTTAGATTATTTTGGGCGCAGTATGCTGAATAATTCAGATTTAATTCATTACTCAGTCAGAATTTGAAACATTACAGAAAAATAAGGAACTGACATTTCAAATATTTTTAAATTCTCGAAAACAAGCTCAACATGAAAAATAAGAAACTGACAAACAAATATGATTCGTTAACGAGCTGGACACGGAAAACCGGAAAAGCTGGACACGGAATTAGATTCTGACAAATCAATTTTTTCTAATTATTCGAAAACGAGCCGTAAGAATCTGACAGATGGAATATTGTGAAATTATTAATTCGGAAACTTTGCAAGCGAGATCATTGAAGTTGCTCCAAATATTGGAGCTTCATTACTGTTTAGATGGCATGCATAATGCATAATAATTAGATGCTAAATAAGTGGCGTAGTAGCCCAAAGTCTAAATACTTGGATCCGTTCATTGGTCTTGACATAAAATACGCAGAGTGAGAGAGTGAGATAGAAAGAGAGCGTGAGAGAGAGTGAGAGATTGATAATGAGTGTGAGTGGGATAGTGGCAGATAATGAGAGAAAGAATGAGAGTGTGATAGAGTAATAGAGAGTGAGAGAGGAAAGTGGATCGTAAATCAGGCAATTTGCATCATTAAATCATTGGTGCGTGTTTGAAACCATTAACTGGCGGTAAAAGATGAATGGAAGTGATCAGTAGGTGGGGAAACTTTCTCAATCGATGAAATAAAGGATAAGGAGAAAAAATTGATCAAGAAGGGATAGGATGAAATCGAAGATAGAAGCAAATGAAAGAAATGAAAGACAAAATCAATAGATACCTACAAATTAAGATAGCAAAGGAGAGAAAGTTATAATAGAAAGATGGAGATAAAGGGTTATGTTGGAGCTGGGAGGGAAAGAGAAAGATTAGGAAAAAAGCAAGGAGAGTAATGAAAATTACAAGGGATTATTGAGGATGAATTGTAAAGGAACAATTGGAGAGTAAAATTGTGGCAAAGAGATGAGTAAGGAATATGAAGATGATAAGCAGAAGATAGAAGTGGAAGAAAGTAAATGTGATTGAATGATGAAAGGGTGTGAAGTAAGAACAGCGAAGGAAGAAAGGGGGAAAAGGAAAATTGTGATTTTGAAAAATTCAGAGACAGAGAATTTGGAACTTAGGATAGAATTATTGGGTAGTGAAAATTCAAAATAATGAGAAGAAGGAGAAAAAGAGCTTGAAGATAAATTTAATATGAAAGGACGAAGAAAGAAGAGATTGCAAGAATAATGAGAGGCTGAAGAGCAAGTGGTGCTCTACTCATCTATATGAGATGATGGAAATAGAAAATGATTCAACTCCAAAACAAACTTAGAAAATTATTTGTGATAGTGGAGAAGGGGGAAAAACAGAGTGTAAAATCATGAAATAATACTTCGGATCATGATTCGATTATGGGGTTTTAGACAAAAATAAGCCCTTAGGGCCGGTTTCCGAGTTCGGGATTTAGATGAGTTCTAGACTTAAACAGCTGGAGTCAGAAAATTGGCTTTCCGAAACTGGGCATAATCGCAGAAAATAGTTGCAGAGAAATAAATCGTTATTTTCTATTTCTATAATTGGGAAGGTTTTTCCTGACGAAATAGAACATTCCTAAATAATTCAAAATAGCTGAAACTTTACACTATTTTCTCTTTATTTTATTTTCAGTTCAATTTTATTTATTCATTTATCCATCATTTACAATCAATTTGAGGAAAAGAAACAGAGCGAAACTACAGTCCAAAACTTCTTTTCATCCCAATTTCATGAAATAAATAGTCCAAATAAAGGATATATGCGACTTTTCAATTCTTCACTAACTTCCACATTGAAACAATACACAAAAACTTGAAACAATTAATTTTGAATTTAGAAAGATTAAGATCTGAATTGATAACAAAATTCCTTCTACTTAGTACCCAAAACTGTAAAATAAATATTAATTTGAAATATTTTGTTCCGAAAATTAAAACAATCTTCTCCACTGGAAGCACAGCTGATTATATCAATTATATTCAATTTTCTAGTTTTTCGAAATTTAATTTAAACGTGACTTTGATTATGACTACTTCACTTTGACTATACGACTACGCCCCGTTTTGGAAAACCAATTTACTGACTCCAGCTGATCAAAGTCTAGAACTTAGCTAAATCCGAGCTCGGAAACCGGCACTAAATCGATGGACTATTAACTTTTTATCAAAATTTGGGAGAGAAAATTGGTACAGGCTCAGCCTAGTTTTTTCCTCCATGGTCTTAACTATATTATGATTATAATTTTTTGCACAATGAATGAATAAATAGATTGATTTGGTCATAATTATCTTTTATAGTGTTTTGTACAATAAATGAATGGATAAAATAGTAGACTTGTGATTTGTGACAATGTGAAACCTGATATCGATTTCATAGAAGAGCTCCCTGATTGCACTTGTGCATTTGAAACCCACACATCCATCCAGGGCTCACTACTTCTGATATAATTTCATTATTTTGCAAGCATTTCACGAAACCTGTTAGGGAGACTGACCAGTTTGATTGCAAATTTAACAACATAAGATTATGGTGCTGCTGAGTGTTGGCTGTTGCACCTGTTTAAACCCAGCAGGACTTATGTTGAAAGTCGCAGTTTCAATCATTGGCAATGATTTCAAGAGCCTCATAAACTTTGGTCATTAGTTGGTAGATTTAGATTCGAATTCAACGTGATAAAAAATGTAGGATTGAAACTGGATTTGAGTTGGAATTGATTTAGAATCTATATTGGAATTCGCATATTATTAGAAATTTAATTTATTGCCAATTAGAATATTCAAGACATAATTATTACAAACTCATTAAAAATATAATCAAATGAAACTTATCACTCATATACTTGAATAAAATATAAAATTTAATCATCACCAGCAAAAAGAAACCCTTGAAAAGAGTTTGGCAGAGAGGATCAAGAGTCTTAACTTCATTTCTTAGAAGAAATGTTTATAATTATTAGCTTTGTTAATTGTTTATTAGAGAATCGAAAAGTTGAGTTATTATAGTAGTTTGTATGTTTTTTGAAAATTGAACTAGATTTGGACAACATTAATAATAATATTAATAGATGTATAATATTAAATCATAAATATTGGTCTAGTTGCATTATAGTAGGTTGAATTTCAACTATGATTGAATGGTTAGAGAAGAAGAGAGCTGGAGAAAAACTTTCATCTAGAGAGAAATTCTCTACATCCTGAAATTTAGATGTAGATCATCCTCAAAAAATATTAAAACCGTAACTAGTCTCTAGCTTTATTTATGGATATTCTATCATAGGAATCATCCCGAAATATAATAAGATCCACTATACATTATTAGAAAGTCGGGAATTTATAATATCATCCTCGGCACTTCAACGATGACACACTAGCTAGAATAACACATTGATATCGAGTTAAAAACTTATGTAAATACACAAACATCACCGGCCTCGAAAGTTTATGATGGTCAGAAATTTCAGATATTTACATTGAATATAGATTACATAAATATTTTAACGGTTTATGAATGCTATTAAATCAGATATATTTGACAGGTACAGAGTTATTTCTTGTTTTCTCCATACACCTGCTATCTGTCTAGAGTAGACTCTAAAGTGAGATCCACTTAAAACTGTGAGTATTGTTTGAATGGGTAGCATCAGAGTTATTCATAATAAATGCTGACGGAATGAAGTGGATAGTGGTGAAGGAGCAAGTTCTCATAGGATTATGGACCTTAATAACAAAATCGTAGCTCTTAAAATCATACAACGCCTTATCTGAAACCCATAAAGGTTAACTTGAAAAAGCTCTTCTCAGTGTAAACCAGAGCCCTGTGTAGGATTTTTCAATTTTGGAGTAGTGATTCATTTTTCGAAATACATGATCAATCAAAGTATTGATATAATTTTTTTTTCAAACTAGGTCGTTGTTGAGAGAGGCATGTGTGACGTAGTTCTCTATATCGACGGATTAGAGGAAATTCCATTTCTCCCTGTTCATAATAATTGATACGCACTCAAATCCATGTATTACTGTAGCCTATTTAAATATTCACAACATTCATCTTGCAATACTCAAAAAACTAATAACTTTCTGGATTTCTGGAGGAACATTGTCATCTTTTCTCCTTGTGTTTTCTCTTTATTTTTATAGTGTAATTTTTCTATGCACTTGTATTATTTGTAGATTATGGACCGGTTGCACAACAATCAGTTAAAATTTAACTGTGATTAATTTCTTGAGAAACAATCAGAGA
Source organism: Nilaparvata lugens (assembly GCF_014356525.2). Lineage (NCBI taxonomy): Eukaryota > Metazoa > Arthropoda > Insecta > Hemiptera > Delphacidae > Nilaparvata > Nilaparvata lugens. The sequence continues at coordinate 27,966,964 of NC_052516.1, forward strand.
GAGCGTTTTTGAAAAGACGGCTTCTCTGATTGGTTCTCGTGGAATTAATCATGGTTTAAATTTAACCGGATGTTGTGCATCCGGCACTATGTATTGTATATTGTCTGAGAATAAAAACTCTATTTTTTCAATTGTGACAGGGTGATACGAATGAGGACGGTGAAAAAAGTATAATCCAAATACTTATATCAAATATAAATATATTTCAAATCTAGGAAATTCTCGAAAAACTGTATTTCGCAGATGAAAATTACAAATTTATGAGGAAGAAGGTGGCATTTAGCCGATCAAGGAAGCATAAAGAATAGATAATGATTATTATTGAACAAAAATCCAAATTAATAAATAAATATTTATTAATTCATTAGCATTTGAATAATTGCAATATCTCAGTAATTTTCATCTGTAGACTTGAAGGAATGATTATTGGCTAACTGTTCTAAAATTGACAACAGTAATAATGAATGTATCGCTGTACATCTTAAGGTGCGTACAGATATACGCGCCGCGAACATGAGCAATTCACTTTTAATCAGCTGATGCCAAGCTTTTTATATCTGTATCTTACCTTTTCTGTAGAAAAACAGATCTAGTCAGCTGATTAAAAGTGAATTGCTCATGTTCGCGGCACGTATATCTGTACGCACCCATAGTACATTAGCTGACAAGTCTCTTGGAAGTTTTATAACACAAATATAATACTAAATATTAATGCCAATCAAGTCTCAATGTATTGATTAGTTCATTCTCAATTTTTTTTATCAAAATACTATTATAATTGAATGAAAAAGACTAAGAAATTGTCAAAAACCACAATATTTTTTTCCATTCAATATGAATAATTACCACAATATCAACTTCTCAACTACACAAGAACTATTATAATTGATATATAATTACTATTTATATTATTATTATCATTTTTAACATATTATTTTTGTTCCTACTGGTTGGCAAATTTACATTGCATACAAAATAATAAAAGGTACTTATCCTTTCAAAGCAAAATCCCTTCAATCCCCCTAATTTCCCAAATTTAGTACTAGCCGCCCTACAAATAACGCACCCTCGCAAAAAAACATCGTCAGTCGGTACACTACTGACCTTTTTAAGAATCCTCTCCCACTAAAAAAAGTTTTCTCAAGCCCCACCCCTCCCAAAAGAATTTCGAGGACTCAGTTTGTAGACCCCCCCCCTCCTCTGTCGCTGTGGCCAACCCTGTCATGATGAAGGTTCATCATCCTTCAAGAACTCTATCACTCAGGAGTCACTCAATTCTATAATAGCTCCATTAAAACATTTTAATGGCTATCAATAATACGTTCATAAATTATTCATTTTGCAGTCATTTATCAGTAATAATTATTTGGCTTTTCCGGTTGACCTGCACTGCTTTGCAAATTTGACGCCACGTGAGTCCAGAAACCTTGAAACACTCAAGAATCATCCAATATTAATAGCACAAAGTCTCGTTTTGGACCTTGATACAAATTCGCCAGATAACCACTTATGGGAGTTATTGAATATCACTTGAAAAGTCACTTTTTGGGTCGCAAATTCAAAATTCGCGAAACAAATACCAACCACATTCTCGACATAATCATACCACTTCTTCAAATCACACACACAATTAAACCTAATCCATTTTTGTTTAGTTGAAATCAAACCACGTCTTTTCCTCAAAGTGTCTCAATTCGCCTTAAAAAGGCCCCGACACCATTATAATTTACCAGTATTGCAAGATCACTTATCATTAAGTCTGACACGGAAATCTGCGAACCAACCAAACATAACCTAACTTCAGTGAAATCAACTTGAAACTTCCATCATTGAATGGGATTGTATTGTTGTAATTGATAAGGAATGCTGACAGTATATCACTATAGGTGGACCGAAAAAAGTATATGTAATGAATTTCCAGCTTTGATAGAAAAACTGTGACAAAGCACGTGACAAGAAGCCGGAAAAGTTGATAAAAATCCGTGTGTTTCACTTAAAACTGACAGTTTTGGTGTTATTTAGCTGGCAGTCCAAAGTGAATTTCAGTATATAGTTGAGATAGAACCTGCCAACCCTTGAATGGAGGCAGTTGAGCGAATTAATGATCTATTAGAGCAATACAGTAGTGATGTTTTCCTCAAAGATCCTAACACCTGGCACTTCCAATTATTTTATCCTGATTTGTCTCCACATTTCCGCTTGTCTACAACTATGTTGTCTACTTTGTATTCGAATTTCTTCTAGGTGGTGTGAAATATTCCAAGTATGGTAGGCCTATGTGGTTTTTCTGTGTTCAGCTTTCTTCGCTTCTTCTTATTGTGCCTGTCCGCTACGAACGTGGGCGATCAACATGACGATTTTCACTCTATCCACGGCTTTACGAAATATTTCTATAAAGCTTCTTCCACACCAGGATCGGATGTTGTTTAGCCAAGAAACTCTTCTTCTACCTGGACCCCTCTTTCCAAATATCTTTCCTTGGAGAATCACCCGTAATAGAGCATGAATCTTACGTCGTTTCTCATTACATGTCCCAGATACTGGGATTACCAGTATCCCAGCAGTTATCTGGAATATCTATATCTATAATTTACTGGGTTATCTATACTTATTAGTTGAGTACTGGGATACTATTTCCATGCATTTAATGGTGGTGATTATCTCAATGTCTTTCCCCATTCTCCTTAGAACCTCAATGTTTGTTACGTGGTCAGTCCATGGTATCCTCAGAATACTTCTGTAAGCCCACATCTCGAATGAAACAAGTCTTTTACTAGTGTCCTCATTCAGAGACCAGGACTCTGCACCATATAATAGGACTGTAAACACATTACACCTGAGCATTTTATCTTTGTTTCTAGGGAGAAAATCTTGCTCTTGAAGATGGAGCCCATTCTATTGAAAGCTGATCTAGCCTTTCCTATCCTTGATTTCATCGTGAACTTTTGGCAAATGAATAATTCAAATTCAGTATCCTCTTGGGCCACCTCTCATTTCCCTCATGTGAGAATCTCCCACTTTCAATAAATTCTTGACCAAAAATTTGAAAATTTACGCAGTAATAATATTTAACTTTGCTGAAGAATTAGAGTGAATCAATTTTCTCCATCTTCATTCGTCAAACACTTGTACAAATGAGTAGGGCCGGTTTCCGAGCTCGGGATTTAGCTAAGTTCTAGACTTAAAACAGCTGGAGTCAGAAAATTGGCTTCCCGAAACGGGGCGTAGTCGTAGTTTTTATGATAATCTTTATTTTCTCATTTCTATAATTGGAAACGTTTGACGAAATGAAACATTCCTAAGTAATTCAAAATAAATGAAACATTACACTATTTTCTCTATATTTTATTTTGTTTTCAATTTTCTAGTTTTTCGAAATTCAATTTAAACGTGGACTACGACTACGCCCCGTTTTAGAAAGCCAATTTTCTGACTCCAGCTGTTTAAAGTCTAGAACTTGGCTGAATCCCGAACTCGAAAACCGGCCCTAAATCATTTTTACTTTCCTTGCCCTATTACCATAGGTAAGGAAAGTATTGCTTTCCGAAAAAAATTAAGGTACCCCAATTTCTGAATTTCTATACGTTTCAAGGTGCCCTGAGTCCAGGGGTATTGGTCTGTATGTGTGTGTGTGTGTGTGTGTGTGTGTGTGTGTGTGTGTGTGTGTGTGTGTGTGTGTGTGTGGTGTGTGTGTGTGTGTGTGTATGTGTGTATGAGTGTATGTGCGTCTGTGTACACGATATCTCATCTCCCAATTAACGGAATGACTTCAAATTTGGAACTTAAGATCCTCACGATATAAGGATCCGACACGAACAATTTCGATCAAATGCAATTCAAGATGGCGGATAAAATGGCGAAAATGCAGTAAAAAACAGGGTTTTTCAAGATTTTCTCGAAAACGACTCCAACGATTTTGATTAAATTCATATCTGGAATAGTCATAAATGAGCTCTATCAACTGCCACAAGTCCCATATCTGTAAAAATTTCAGGAGCTCCGCCCCATTTATGCAAAGTTTGATTTTAGATTCTCAATTATCAGGCTTCAGATACAATTTAAACAAAAAATTGAGTGGAAAAGATTGAGCATGAAAATCTCTACAATTAATGTTCAGTAACATTTTCACCTAAAATTGAAAATAAGCTCGAAATTCGAGAAAATGTGATTATCCAATTGAAAACTGTTGGCAACTGTTGATTCTATCAAATGATTCACTATGAAGAGATAGCAGACCTCGTATGTCTCCAGCGTTATTGTCCTGTCACCAGCTGGCTAAGATCTTTGTTTATAAGTAGACTTGAGATGCGCGAAAACACTGGCGTCAGGTGATCAATTTTCATAACGGCAAGGAAAGTTGTGTGAGTGCGCCACACCAGATTTTTGAATTTCGCGTCGACGTATATATACATAGGGGTTTTTGAAATTTTGCATTTTAAGAATAATACAAAAAGGAAATATCAATAGTTTTCAAGCCTCTGCAGAAAATTCTGAGATAAGCCCACCAAATATTCTGAATACTCAATTTTCAAGAGTCACGCAGCGACCCACCAATAATCTCTGGGCGACCCAACGGTTGGGAACTGGTGGTCTAGAAGTATCTGTCAGATTTGATTTTTCTACATCCAAACATAATTTAGTACCAAGTGGACTATGCCTCTCCACAGTCTACATACACACCTAGAGAATCACAAACACTATACCTATACATATTCATATTTTACACTTTAAAAACTTGACTCTATATCTATGGACAACTCTCACAGTATGAGACTTCTTTCCAGTGTTGACACAGCTCCCGCATTTAACATCAACAAATCTAGGAACACCTAAAAGTGCTTCCAACTGTTGTAGCTTTCCTCTTCTTCTTCTTCTTCTTCTTCTTCTTCTTCTTTTTCTTCTTCTTCTTCTTCTTCTTCGGTCTCTTTTCTCCTGCCTTCTTCTACCCCTACCCTTTTCTGCTCATGTCTTTTTGTCTTTTCCTTCTCTTATCCTCTCATCTCCTATTTCTTTCTTCCCCTGTTATTTCTCTTCCTGTCCTCTTCTGCTCCAGTCTTCTTCTTCTCCTTTCTTCATCTGTTTTTCCATTTTCTACTCTTTAAATTCCCTGCACTTGTTCTTTCCCTGGTATCTCCTTCCCCTGTCCTGTTCTTCTCCTATCACCTTCCACCACTGTCCATTCTTATCTTGTCTTCTTCTTTTTCTAGCTTCTTCTTCTTCTTCTTCTTCTTCTTCTTTTTCTTCTTCTTCTTCTTCTTCTTCGGTCTCTTTTCTCCTGCCTTCTTCTACCCCTACCCTTTTCTGCTCATGTCTTTTTGTCTTTTCCTTCTCTTATCCTCTCATCTCCTATTTCTTTCTTCCCCTGTTATTTCTCTTCCTGTCCTCTTCTGCTCCAGTCTTCTTCTTCTCCTTTCTTCATCTGTTTTTCCATTTTCTACTCTTTATTTCCCTGCACTTGTTCTTTCCCTGGTATCTCCTTCCCCTGTCCTGTTCTTCTCCTATCACCGTCCACCACTGTCCATTCTTATCTTGTCTTCTTCTTTTTCTAGCTTCTACTTCTTCTTCTTCTTCTTCTTCTTCTTCTTCTTCTTCTCTTCTTCTTCTTCTTCTTCTTCTTCTCGCCATCTCAGTCATGCTGGTAGTCTCACCTTGTTAATCATGTCCATAACACAATTACAGGACTACAGGTAATTATAATTCTACAAATGGACTGCTTGCACACTTGGAAATGGACTCTAATCAAATTCCGAAACTGAGACTTGTTTGTTGCGCTCCCAGCCAGGTGACTCACAGCACTAAACTGGTTGAGATGGTTTCGAATCAATTCCTCACTTCGTTCTATTGCTCAGCCAATTTTTAGTTGAATCATAGACTAAGTAAACACTGTCAATTTAAGCAAGTAAACATGGTCAATAACTAAGTAAAATATTAATGTTTCGTTGAATAAAAGTACACAATGTTTTGAATTGAATGGAATGATTCATCAAATTCTTATATGATTGAGAGAAATTAATGAATTTGCAAAGCCAATATGTATCCTAAATATAAGAGTAACTTTCATGCTGTCCGCGTGAAAATCAAGGATAGCCACACATGCAAGATTGATTTATTTTTTCGTTAAAAGTATGTCATCGTATAATATTCGTGATCCATGACAATCACTCCTGACATGAAATCTAGCAATGATTCGAAAAATCTAGCATAAAACAGGGAACTATTAAGTTCAAGTATAATATTCTCAGTTAAAAAATGAATATAACGACAGAAACAGTTCATATAAAAGACTGAATACAAGACCAACAAGAAAAATCACTCTCTATAGTCTCAAAACAGGTTGAGTGATAAATCAGATAAATTATATATAGATTTGGGCATTTTTTTCTGTATAGAGGATTTGTGAGACGAAATTTGTTTCCATAAAATTTTTCTTGAAACCTTGTAATTAAATAAAATTGAATAAGTGAATGTCCTTCTCCCCCCCCCCAAAAAAAAAACTAAAACTACTACATTAATTACAGAAAATATTAAGATAGTTTACAATAACATACAATAGTTTGTTTCAGAAATTTCTTATAATGTGCTTTCTACATTGAGTGTTTTCTGTGTGGAAATTGACCTACTCCACTATGGCGTACCATGTTCTGCAGTAGCATTACAAGTTTTATTAGCATTATTTAGTTAGATTAGCTGATATGAGTATTTATTTCCTATGTAATGATTTTGGATTAAGAATAAATTTGAATTTGAATTTTTCAAAAGGGAACTGAAACAAACAAGTAAAATGATCTGGTGAAGAGACATGGATGATCTGAAAAGTGGGTGGGAAACAGTGGGTTGAAGAGAAGAGTGGAAGAGGAAGAGAAGAATGGGATAAAGAGAAGAGTGAAATAGGGAAAGAAAGAGAAAGAGTGAGTGTGTGTGAAAGAAAGAGTGTAAGTCAGAGAGAGATAAAGTGAGAGTGTGTGACATGCGTGAGAGTATCTGAGAAGCACATCGTGAGAGAAATAGAGAGAGAAAAAGTGAAAGAGAGTGTGTAAGAGAGTGAGAGAAAGTGATAAAGTGAGTCAGAGAGGGATAGATATGAGAGTATGTGTGAGTGTCCAAGAAACACTTGGTGAGAGAGATTGAGTGAGGAAGAGAGAGGGAGTGAAGAGAGAGAGAGTGAGAGAGCAGCTATCGGTTGACCTGCAGTCATGGACCACTTAACAGGGTGTTCTCAGCTCTGGGCTCTATTCAGTGCATTCAGAGCAGGTGCTGATAAATCAGATCCTCGTCATTTGTTTCCGCCTTATTAAAACTCGCAAACTAGACAGCCCTGTTTTGTTCAATTGTCAATTAACAATTAATGTATTTCTGTAGGTATAACGATCATGAAGGATAATATTAATGGCCCATATGAATAAAACCAGAGCAAATGCTCATGAGCAAAAGCATTGAGCATAAGGTTTTGCTCATGAGCAAAAGGTAGAAGCAAAAGCATTTGCTCATTCTGATATGAATAAGCTTTACCTTATACTCTTACCTTATGCTCCTGAACTCTGGAGCAAATGCTCACGTATTCTAAAGATTTGTCATCAGCTGATTCGCTTTTGTAGCCTTAATTTGTATTTATAGCTCACGGAAGCGCTAAATATGCAAACAGGGGGCACCGCTTGTGTTTGCGTCGTCTGCACTGTTTTCTATTTATGAATAGAGTTTTAGGTTAGTTGAGTTTAGAATTTTGAAATAATAGCGTGAAAAAATGTCATCTCTATAATAATCTTCAGCATATTCTCATAATATCAAAAGCCTTCTTATAATCGTCTACACTCTCATATTCTTAAATGTCTATTTCCTATTTTGTGATGGCTATCTTTATAACAGGTAGCTTTTGTATTTATTCTTTTGTAGGGATAATGATGATATATATATCATGGTTGAATCTAAAAAGAGTTTTACAGTTCTCAACTATTGGTTGTGATCGTATCTGGTATAGTTGCCTCTTCCTCATACGAATTAGTTGAGCCATTTTACTATAAGCAAAAGGTGATAAGCTGCTCTAGACTAGACTCACCTTTTTTGAAGCATTTGCTTCAAAAGTTGAGCAAATGCTCTAGTTTATTCATACAATTTTGAGCAAAAGCTTTCACTTTTGAGCAAATGCTCATGAGCAAAAGCATTGAGCATAAGGTTTTGCTCATGAGCAAAAGGTAGAAGCAAAAGCATTTGCTCATTCTGATATGAATAAGCTTTACCTTATACTCTTACCTTATGCTCCTGAACTCTGGAGCAAATGCTCACGTATTCTAAAGATTTGTCATCAGCTGATTCGCTTTTGTAGCCTTAATTTGTATTTATAGCTCACGGAAGCGCTAAATATGCAAACAGGGGGCACCGCTTGTGTTTGCGTCGTCTGCACTGTTTTCTATTTATGAATAGAGTTTTAGGTTAGTTGAGTTTAGAATTTTGAAATAATAGCGTGAAAAAATGTCATCTCTATAATAATCTTCAGCATATTCTCATAATATCAAAAGCCTTCTTATAATCGTCTACACTCTCATATTCTTAAATGTCTATTTCCTATTTTGTGATGGCTATCTTTATAACAGGTAGCTTTTGTATTTATTCTTTTGTAGGGATAATGATGATATATATATCATGGTTGAATCTAAAAAGAGTTTTACAGTTCTCAACTATTGGTTGTGATCGTATCTGGTATAGTTGCCTCTTCCTCATACGAATTAGTTGAGCCATTTTGCTATAAGCAAAAGGTGATAAGCTGCTCTAGACTAGACTCACCTTTTTTGAAGCATTTGCTTCAAAAGTTGAGCAAATGCTCTAGTTTATTCATACAATTTTGAGCAAAAGCTTCCACTTTTGAGCAAATGCTCAAACTATTTTTTTGATGAGCATGAGCAAGAGGTTTTGCTTACGTTTATTCATTAAAAATGAAGCAAATGCTCCATATTTTAGAAGTATGAGCAAATGCTCAACTTTATTCATATGGCCCATTGTTTATAGTTTCTGTAACAACAAGCAGCCCAGCTACTTAAAAATAACTCCAACTCAATTTTCCTCCATTAATTATTTTTCAGGTTAACAAGCTTCAGTTGGGTTCTGAGCAGCCCAAGTTGTTTAGAGTAAACACTAAATCCATTTTCCTTTAATTATTATTGTTAGTTTAACAAGCTACATTCAGGTGGGTAGAACTAGGTGGTTTTGCAACTTATAACTGTTTTCTAACAATTCTGGCCTCAAGTTATCTAGATGGGTTCCGAACCACTGTGATGTGATTTTGCAACTCAAAATTGTTTTTTTTAACATAATTGGCATCAAAATATCTATACTCTGTAAAAAATTACATCTTACTTGGGATGGACATGCGCAGCAGAGATAGCGGGAGGGATACAGAGGCGCGATGTTGCCGTTTTGAAGCGGCCAGCGATCTCCAACTTCTAGTGACTGTTAGTTCATGTGCTCATGCTACACATGCGAAGTTTCCTGTCTGAAAGCAGTCAGACGACTGACAAATTGGCAACTGCGCTTCTAACTATGACGCTAAATCACTGATCCAAGGTAGATCAACCCTCCATTTCTCTGCACCGCATATTCCTCCAAGTCAGAAGTAATTTTGTACGGACTATAGTTTTAGGTAGACTCCGAGCCAGTTTTAATAGAGGTTGCTACTCATTACAGTTCGTTTGGTGAAGTTAAATAATTACACAGAAAAGATTGCTTTTAAGAAGATATCCTATGGTATAGGGCGTTTATATTCCAGATTCCACTGTTAACTCAAGCCGATAGTCCTAGTACAGTAATTATATAACCATGGTTATAAATAGTTACTGTACTCCTAGTAGTTTTTACTTTCCTTGCCCTTTTACCATAAGTAAGGAAAGTATTGCTTTCCGAAAAGAATTAAGGTACCCCAATTTCTAAATTTCTATATAAGATTCAAAATAAGCTTGAAATCCGAGAAAATGTTATTATTTCAATTGCAAACTGTTGGCAACTGTTGATTCTATTAAATCATTCACTATGAAGAGATAGCAGACCTCATGTGTGTCTCCAGCGTTATTGCCCTGTCACCAGCTGGCTCAAATCTTTGAATAGTAGACTCTTATGCGCGTGAACCCTAGCGTCACGTGATCAATTTTCATAACAGCAAGGAAAGTAGTGTGAGTGCGCCACACCAGATTTTTTGTAAAGCTATGTGACACTGGTAGTCTCTCATACTGTGCTGTCCACTAAATAGTTGGGATAATATTTAGTATCTCATACTGTACACTCTCACCCGGCAAAATATTATAATCATAATATTATAATGTAAAAATAAATAAATAATAATATTAAATATAAAACATCAATAATACATACAGTAGTCAACAGTAATCGAGTTAACAAAAATCGCCTTGGAATTTCGTACATAAACGACCAAAACCATGGGATATCTTCTTATGCTATCTTTCCTCTAAGGTTGGATTGACATCAAGTTATTCAATTGGGTATAGGTGGAAGCCGAACCACCAGTAATCATGATAGAATATTGTATGCCGTTTTAAATAGTGAATTGTGTAGGATTGAAGATAGTATTGTCTTATTCACTCACATAGTAGGCCAAATTCATTAATAAATTGTTTCTGATTCCACAAAATATAATATACTAAAAATATATAAAAATATATCCTTTACACTTTGAACCAAAATAGTTCTCAGATCTATCAGATTATAAGTTCTGAAAGATTGAGATAATTATCCAAATTCAGAATCGTGGGAAATGAAATAAGATGAAATTTGATGCTCAATGAGATAAAGACAGTGACAAATCTCGTACATTATTTGGATTCTGTTTTGAATAATTTCAAATCAAACACCTATTTGCAATAATGCAATGTAGCTATATTAACACTATATTTATATGAATCGATATTACATGTATGCCATAAATATTAAGCTATATTATAAGCCCTCAAAATAAAATTGTTTGATGAATCTGTGAATTATTGGTCTGGTAAAATAAATTTGCAGCATATTGATTCATGGAAGCAAGACAATAATACTCAGCCCTGGGCTATTTGTGCAATTTTAAGCCAAATGTATCTTCTTCAATGATCTTCCCACAATTAATATCTGCAGTATATTTATCTGAATAATACAACATTGAAAATTTATCTCAGACTCATCGGTTATTGAAGGCTATAGGAAAATCACTAGTATCAGAGATCTTTGAATAGTTCAATAATATATTTCGCAGAAGATTCTGGATCGCTACGGTAAGGTTCACTAAAAAATGTCAGCAAACCTTATATATACAACATCAATGCTTCCCCTCATACTAATGTTGACCGTCTGAAAATGAGTCTCACTGTAGTTGCCTAGAATTTATTTGAGGCTGGATTACATGGCACTTGAAACATCAATATTAATGATGAATGACAAGAATGACTGATGGAAGATGAATGACAAGAAAATTAACTTTGAATGACAAGAATTACTGTACATAGGATGATACCATAGAACTGATAGTCAAAAACACGTGGACTAGTTTAAAAGTGGAAACGAAGAATGTACTACTGGAAGATGTTCTGACTATCTCAACCATTAGAGTGATAATGATATGGAAAATTTATGTTTCTTGCATGAAAATCGTATTCAATAGCAGACTCAAGGATAACCTGAATAATTTTCATCTTCAACAACGTCCTCAAGTGATCTGTATTTTTTTATTAAACAACTTTGGAAGCGTATTGTATGACAAATCAATCACGTTCACTATGTTTTTTCAGACATTGTATACAAGAGTTTGAATGAATTAAAAATAGATTTAAAAGAGAAAGTACTTGAAACGAGAAGTAACAATGAAAAGAAGCTGAGAAATATGAATTGATGGATTCGAATAAATAAATGAAGAACTTACAGAGGTATTGACTCTGATGAAAACTGATCAAGAGAGCAGGAATGAGAAGAAAAAGACAGAAGATGAGCCTGAATACCAGATGAAGTGAATAAATTAAAATGAAGTAGAAATGAAATACGAGGTATCTTCATAATACCTTCATTAATTTTTCAAGACTTGAAGTAACATTTACGATAGAGCTAGTTTCAGTGAAATTTACCATATACCTAAGTAATGGAAATAAGAATAGTGGAGAATTTTTCTTGCAAATTCTATAATATTGATGTTAAAAAAGAAAAAGATAAATGGAAATGAGAAACAGGAAACGGAAGAAATGCTGAAGAAATGCAGAGAAGTACAGAGACATCGGCTGCGTTGGAAATACCTGATGTTCACTTTACCGGAACGCGGCGGCTGGCGGAATGGCCTTCAATCTATTTACTAGATTTATATACCTGGAGTATATACCTGGAGATAAGTATATAGGTACATGATAGAGAGGGATAAATAAGTCTACGCTCCATTTCGGCTGGAGATCCGTTAGAACATCTGCGGAGCGCAATCGAATTGGTGGAAGAAGAAAAGAGAAGAAGGGAGACGAAGTTACGAGGAGAAAAAGGTAAAGAAGGAAGACGAATAAAGAAAAAGGAGAAGAGGAGGAAGGAAACTGAGTAGGACGGGAGCGAAAGGGAAATAAGAGCAATAATACACAGGGAAGAATGAGGAGTGGAAGAAGGGAAGTAGGGAAAGAAAAAGAGCAAGAAGAAGAAGAAATATGGTATTTTCATGAGTGGATAAGAAGATAACCAATGTAACTGAAATGTCTGTGATCATTCATTGATTGGGAGATGAATTAGGGTACTTTTGAGATTACTGGACTTTTCATTGAATCTTTGCTTCAATTCTCATTGAGTTCAAATGAGAGTGAAACCTGCAATAAAAAAATGCAGTATATTGAAATTCAATTAACTCTTGATAAAATTTGTTGAATGAGAATTGATATTGTGGAATTTTTCCAATGCAGTCCTGTATTAATGTCTAATAGATGATACACATCGACAGAGATGATGCACACCGAAGTACTATGTATGAGCGAGGGGTAAGGAGTTCAGGTATCCGGATGTATAACTTATTGCCATCTAACATGAAAGAAAAGTCAGGTAAAGATTTCAGATTTTTATTGAAAAAAGAGCTTCTATCCATATGTGCCTACTCAGTGGAGGAATATAAAGATTTTTACAAACCTCAAGATGGAGGGTTAAGAAGATAGATAACATGTTGCTGTTTGATTAACGAATTGACATATCCTTATACCCCTTTTACAGGTGGACGGTGGATGAAACAATAATAAATAAATTAATAAAAAATAAATAAATAAATGTGGATGTGACAAAATAAAACTGTTTTTTTTTCAATTAACTCATGTCGATTGAAATTCTTCTTTTAATTTTTTGAGCTCTAAAAACCAAATTTTTCCTCGTGGGTCTTTGAATTCTGAAATATCTGAGCTCTGCCACAAAGTACCTAAAAGGATTTTCGTTCTCTGTGGCTCTGCTCACATTCTAACCTATTAGTTCGTCTCCTTAAATCTGTGTAAAATGGAAACTATTTCGCAATAGTAGCCGGATAAACACAAACTTTTGACAGCCACTTAAAAAGCTTAACCCAACATTTGACTTCTCTTCAAAAATCTACTATTAAGTCGTCGGAAGCTGAGTGAAAAGTCACAGAATGACATTAAAAATTATGGAAGCCTTCCAAAACGCTCCTCTATTATTAAAAGATATGAACACGATAGACTGAATTTTTATCAGACCGAAATTCTTCCTCTACAGATGTTATCTCAGTGATTATACACGAGTTTTGTGTTTTTATATTTTAATCGTTGATTTTATATGCAGTTCAAAGCGTTCGCCGCTTGTTCCACATTTGAAAAGACGTCTGATAAATTTTAAAAAGTGTTGAAAATTCAAACTGGAAGTGTTTCTTTACCGTGTGAACTCACTTGTCTTGGGGAAACTGTGGCATCAGGTATGCTAACAAGCTGTCATAGACTTGACAAGACATACCGCTGTTATAATTACATGTCTATCATAATATTTGTTCTCACAAGTCCTAGCCTATCTGGATGTGGAAAAATCTACCTCAAAATAACAAAAATGTTAGGAGTACTATTAACTGTGTTAGTTTTAGGTTTCATGTGTGATTATATACATGTGGCCTTCATGCGTGAGGGTTTAAAACAGGTAATTTCACAGTTTTAAGTTAGGTTGGGTCAGGTAAGGTTAGGTACACTATATATTCTACCTCTAATTGAATATAAAAACACGATTGTGTGATTCAGGATCGAATCAGACCTTATCACGCTCTGAGTTCTGATATATTTCGTGATCCACCTTAATGTGGTTTTATTTGTTTTCGTCGCGTCCCAGTCTAAAATTAGAAACATGTAATTGAAAAATTGAAGATGGTTGGTTTTTCAAAGGGTGTAATCCAAAGTGACATAGCGTGCGTGATAGATTAGATGTGCTGAGGTGTGTGATTCATCACTTGTTGGCAGTATGTGTGATATACAGGCGGACTTACTATCTTTGAACCTGATTGCTGCAAAGTTATCGAATCTAATATCAATAATTCCGTTTCTATAACAAACAATTTAAATTCAATCCATATATACTATATATTTTTTGTAAATATATAGATTGTTCCACATTTGAAAAGAGTCTGATAAATTTTAAGCTACATGTTCGGACGCTAATACCATTTTCAAGTCAACATGTTGTGACAAAATAATTTTAAAGGGTACTGAGATTTATATTTTTATTTAAATTGAAAGTAGCCCTTGAGAAAAAAGACAGATTTTATATTATATATACCTATTTTTGTAAGTACCTAAGCTAAATTCCAACACATACTGCATATGACAAAGATAAACCATAGAGAAAAGATACTGTAACACAATAACCACATAAATCCACCTCAAAGCCTTTGATAATTTTGTATGTTTTGTGAGCGTTTCTGAATGCATTTGAATTAGGATTGAATTGAAAATCACAATTATACTGGATGAATCTTACTGGATGATTCTCATATTAGATGATTCCCTAGAATCATAATCATTTCATAATTCGTTTCAAGGCATACAGTGTACTATGGAAGTACTATTCTTTTATTTATTTATCGATTGACTCATATAATAATCTTCATCAAAATTATAGGGAGAGAAAAAATAAGGTAACCTTGTGCTATTCCTCTCCAAAATTTGGATAAGGTCCTTAATTATTTTCACAAAGTAGATTCTTAAATTTGGATGCTTCCCAATATAGTATGAACATATATATTCCAATCCAAG
The DNA here is from genome assembly GCF_014356525.2 of Nilaparvata lugens. NCBI lineage: Eukaryota > Metazoa > Arthropoda > Insecta > Hemiptera > Delphacidae > Nilaparvata > Nilaparvata lugens. The sequence continues at coordinate 27,982,191 of NC_052516.1, forward strand.
AGAAATTATGAGATTAATTAATATTTTTGATGTCATATCAAATCATGATCTACTCTTTGAAAACGTTGAATGGAAGCACTACTGCCCATAAAACATAAATCTATATAGTCTGATTGAAAGCCTCATAAAACTGTCTTTTATTGGTTCTAACTTTTGCGAAATTATCTATCTGTTCCTGTAGAAAGTACCTAGGTAGTTTCCAAGAAAAGAAAGTTAGTATGAGAAATCAATCAATAGCATTCATAACTGACCACCTATTATAGGATAGGATGAATTAATAGAAAATCATTTTTGAAAGGTGAAATAGAAGAAGGTTTCAACTGAGTTTCAACAACAGAGCTTGTAATAGAGACATTCACTATATATTTTCTGTATCAATCAGTAACAATCAACCGACAATGACAGTTTAAACTGCTATACAGTTTCATTGAAGTATTGACCTCATTCAGAATATAATAATTATTCAATATTATTATAATAATAATAATATAGAAAAATAATTATTATATAGAATAATAATTATTATCAAAATAAAATCCAAATATAATGCTGTAATTCACCCCGAAGACTTCAGCTACTGTAAAATATTGACAACAGGGTAAACATCTAGATGGAAATTTGAAGAGCGCTACTATTCAAAAATTATTTGTCAGCCCGGGAATCGAACCCGGTACAACATTAGCATTCGAATAATTTTAATATCTTAGTAATTTCCATCTGTTGGATAGAATACCTTTGGAGAGTTCCATTATTTTGGAACTAAAGAATGATGTTGAGCCAGTGATTGGCTGTTAGAGTGATATTTAATCGCTCATATCAGTAGTTGAAGTTGAAGTGACGTGTTCTCTTTGGGAAGGCTTTGCATGATATAGTCAGCGATAAACCAATATATAAGTACTTATTTTCTTTCTAATATAGGCCAATATGAAACTAGCTCCATTAAGTGACAGTTAAAACTCAATCTCTCTGGATTAAATCCATATCAAGTCTCGTTAGTTATAAAACCGTGGTTCATTCTGAGTTTGAGCCAACTGATTAAATGCAGTTTAAGCTTTGACTGTGCAAACGGCCGTAAATGTCAGTGATCTTGAAAGTGGCATAAGTCATAATTTACCGGTGATTCAAAATCCACCTAAAACTAAGAGTCAAGAAGTGATCTTCCAAACCTATTTAAAAAAAATATTCAATTTTATTCATACATTATCATATATGATTATGATTATAATCGCTCTAAGAGATATAATGATTTACCCGATAATTGTGCTGAGTTTGTTAATATGCGCCTGTTGAAAAGAAATTTAAAGATTTGGTTGAATAATTACACTTTAGATGTAACATAATGTAACTCATTATTAATGTATTGTATTGTTGTAATTCATTCTGTTCTATTTTTTGTATGTAAGTTCAGGTTGACTATATATTATAACACTCTTTAGATTTTTGAGAGCTGAGCCAACAATTAATTAATTAATATCATGATAATTTCAACTGTTAAGTAAATTCTGTAAGTAAATTTGACAGTGTAATAAACTGATAAGTGAATTGACCTGTTAAGTAAAAATAAAGTTCACTGAAATTTATGTATAATTATATTTGAATTTACATGTTTTTTATAATAGTACCTTGTCAAGCAGCCTCTTCGAGGTTAGCTTAAGGTAGCTTATTTATTCACTAAACGTTTTTTCAATTCTATTCTTTTCTATAGATTCCTTATTACTACTTCAAGATTACTCTTATATCTGGGTAAGTCATCACAGATCTGAAGTATCTCCATATTTTTTAGAGCAATATTTTCTCAATTTAGATCATTTTCCTAATCCAATGAATATTTATCAAGTTGATTCAACTGAGCTTGTAATCATATATATCATTACAGTGTAAATAAAAATAGAAACCTGAGTACCCTTTTGAAATTATTTAGTCACGACATACAAAAGACAATAACTACAATAATACGTGTACAATGAAAATTATGCTACCGTAGCCTAAACCTTTCGCACACCACTGCGATTCCAACACGATTTTAAGACGATTTAACCACGGCTTACAAATTCTCACTGTATGCGATTTGCAGTGACGTGCGCATGCGCAAGGTTTAGTATGAGACAAGCTGGTTCCCGTGCTCCGCAACGGTCCAATTAAAACTTGACCTACTGAAATCCTGAAGAACTCAAAATAGGCCTATAACCATCCTCGGTAAATTAAGAATCAAAATATGCAAAATTTCAAGTTAATACAGTCCAGTAGTTCAGACTTGAAGATGCGTCATTCGTGAATTTCCTATCCCGAAGTGTGTAAGTTAATTTTTTCCTTTATTATATTATAGCAGGTAAGAGAGACATTGGAAGACCAAGGAAAAGGTGGTCTTAAAACTAGACACGATTTTAAAGTTAAATGCTAATTATATTTTTGATAAGTTTCAATTTCCAGGGATATTTTGAAGACTGGGACAGGCAATCATACCCTATACCGTGGAAGTTAGTCAGAAGATAAATTATAGATAAACTCTATGTCTGAGTTGAGTGTAAGAGAGGGCCGACTGTGCCCCCACTTCGCTCTAGGAAAAATGAAGGCTGACATTCTAATCTATTCTATTGTACCATATCCCATATGAAGACAAGATAACAAGTTCTCCTTCCCAAAAACCACATCAAAGCAACCAACCAATAGCGTTGAAAACCTAGAAAATTAAATCACCTTATCAAAACTCGGTTTAAGATAAAAAACCAGTTTACTTGCTAACCAGTTCAGAACAGTAGCTGGGGAGGCAGCTAATAAATCATAGGTTCTGTGGCTAGACATAACAGCTTGTCTAAATTTATTCATTTTAAAAACAGTAGCTTATACATTACAGTTTACAGTGTTTTCCACACTGATTAGTTCAGAGCATGACCAATCAAAATTACACAAAATTATATAATAACCAACTAACTTCACTATAATTTCCAATGGTTGAGAAGAGGTAACAGCTAATACATTCAAATTTGATCTTCATCTCTGAAACGTGTTCAATTCGCAACTAATTTCAAAAACGTGCTACTAGCTGCAAGTACGGCTTTAGATTAATATGATTGGCCGGATCTTAAATACGGTAGCAAAAATTTTAATCAGTTTAGGTTATTATATCGGATGTAGTATCTTGATTTAGCCAGTAATAATTATAATTATAATATATTCAGGAGCCAAATATGATATGAAGTGAAATTAGCTTTAAAACATGCTCTCGATTAAGGCTGTTCTATATAGGTGGGACAGATCTATGTATAATTTAATGATACAATGTTAGGTATGTCGGAAAGGCCCTAAATGTATATTAAGTATAGAAATAAATTGAATAGAGAATGTGATGGAGATTGAAAAAGTAACATCACAAAAGTGGGAGTGAGAGAGAGTGAGTATTTCAAAATTTGTTCAATGGAGAAGAAGAAGAAGAAGAAGAAGAAGAAAAAGAAGGAAAAGAAGGAGAAGGAGAAGGAGAAGGAGAAGGAGAAGGAGAAGGAGAAGGAGAAGGAGAAGGAGAAGGAGAAGGAGAAGGAGAAGGAGAAGGAGAAGGAGAAGGAGAAGGAGAAGGAGAAGGAGAAGGAGAAGGAGAAGGAGAAGGAGAAGGAGAAGGAGAAGGAGAAGGAGAAGGAGAAGGAGAAGGAGAAGGAGAAGGAGAAGGAGAAGGAGAAGGAGAAGGAGAAGGAGAAGGAGAAGGAGAAGGAGAAGGAGAAGGAGAAGGAGAAGGAGAAGAAGAAGAAGAAGAAAGAAGAAGAAGAAGAAGAAGAAGAAGAAGAAGAAGAGAAGAGAAGAAGAAGAGAAGAAGAGAAGAAGAAGAAGAAGAAGAAGAAGAAGAAGAAGAAGAAGAAGAAGAAGAAGAAGAAGAAGAAGAAGAAGAGAAGAAGAAAGAGTTTGTATACGTTGCAGAAAAGAAAGAAAGAAGAAGACAAAGAAATAAGAAAGAAGAAAAAGTGACCACCCACTAACCACAGTTTTTATAGCTGGAAATTTCCAAGATAAAAGTAATGACAGTTTCAGTCCAGCTACTGGTTGCTTTAATAGAAGATATCCACAGAGAACGTTCAATTTTCTATGGAGTTATGTACGATTTTCATGCGGTAATTCCTTGAAATTGGCACTGATGGATGGAAAAGCTCTATTTAGACACAAAAATAACCGAAAAAATACACAAACACTGAAACGAGACCGGCTTTCTAATGCTTTTATAAGTATTTCCAGAGCAGCGCTAGAATAATGCGAGTTTAATCTTTGGATATGGGCAATGGGCATAATATGTGTGGCACAAAATGGAGCAAATCGTACACAATAGTAAGGGAAATTTTAAGGATATCAGAACCTTGAATAAAAAAACTAAAATAAGTAATGAAAACTACAAAATGTTTCCCTTACTAAATAAGTAAGGGATATTTGATTTCAGAACCTCGAATCAAGAGACTAAAATCAAGGAAACCCAAATATCGTCATGTGAACTAATAAACTATAGTGAGAGATTCAACATATGATTTACATTGGTTCGTTACACTTGTCTTCCTTATCTTGGATTTATGTTATTTTTTAACTGATGTTCACCTATGCAGCTTCTTCTCCAAACAAGAGTATTCAAAACAAATCAAATGTCATTCCAACTACTGGGTCAAATAAATTTGTATCAATGTAGTCTTATCCTTTGTAGGTATGCTCAATTAAGATATAATTCACATTACGTTACATTATCATCAGAACATCCAAGCTCTACACCTCATCGACTTGCAACTCTAATACTGTGAGCAGACTGAAAAGGAAAAAGCCTACAGATCCCATTTAAATGTGGTAAGATTGATACTGGAAGAAAGAGTGCATGAGCATTGCTCAATTAGACTGTAAAGGAGTCATATACCCTTTTAGTGTCAAACTTTAACCTAGTCAAGCTAGGATTGAACTGTTCATTAACCTAAGTTTTAGATTACAGCCAAATCACAAGAAAAAAATAAATACAAATCCACATTACTTTTTCAACAATCTATACTAGTACAATAGAATAATTCATGAGTATAAATTGATTGTAATCATATCCTCCAAGTTATCAACAGGGCGATATATTATTACAATAGAAAGTATTTGTGATAAATTATCACTCATAATAATATTACAGTTCCTAAATGTATTCTCTTCCTACAATGAAGGACTTGAAACTGTTGAAACTGGACTAGAAACTGTTTGTTGAAAATTAGTAATTAGTAAGTTTTGGAATACGCCTGTTGAACCGCACCACACCGTATCTCCTGAAAATTGTTATATACACACATTGACCTATCTAATTGTCATTGAGTGAATGAATGAATTGTTAAATACGTTGATGAATGAATAAATGAATGACTTGTTAAATACGTTGATGAATGAATGATTGAATGAATTGTTAAATACGTTGATGAATGAATGATTGAATGAATTGTTAAATACGTTGATGAATGAATGAATACATGATCAGAACCCATCAATCTTCTCCAATCCCTCAATAACTCGACCACAAACCACGATGGAGAAAGCCCTGAAAACCGTCGGAAACCAAAGAAATCCTGCACTTGAAGACGAGCTATAAAAGTGTTGGAAATAGTTGAAAAAACAAGACGACCCACCTGAAAAAAGGATTGATGGGAAGCAAAGGAGAGCCGTAATTGTGTACACAACCAACCGATTTTAACGAGCCCAACTGTTATTGTTTTTGTGAGCTATTAAAGGCATTAGAGGCACGTAACAATTGACCTACCTACTACCAGGGAATACGGATACGAACGGAACGGAACGGTACGGATACGGACTCTAAGCCCTAAGGGGCGGGTATGAACGGTAAGATACGAGAAAATTACGTAGTTGATACGTAGAGATACGTATAGTCATAGAGAAACAATAGCGTAAGTAGATATCCCATGGTATAGGGAATCTATGTGGCAACTTTTACTGTTATCTCAAGCCGATTAATGTCGATTATTGTCAATTTTTACTGTTTTGTTGGGGTGAGAGTGTATGAACGGCACAATTTGAGAGACTACCAGCGTCACACAGCTGCATGGGAAAGAACTACGTGAACTATCGGCTTGGGATAACAGTAAAAGTTGCGACATAAACGCCCTATACCATGGGATATCTACTTATGCTATCGTTTCTCTATGGTATAGTTGAAATACTCTAGGTTCTACTCATTCATTTTTTTCATGTTATTCACTTATTCATAATCATGCCATAATTTGTTGACATGTGTATTCTAAAATCAGTTTTTCAAGAACGAAATTAGCAAAACCAAGAGACATCAACTAACTGTAATAAAAATTTTCTTTAAATCAACTGAAATTAATAGATTTCTTCCAGGGGGTGCTCATAGAGGCAGTGTTTTTTCTTTGACGTCTCCACCTTGCACTATTGTATTTTCTGTGTTGATTGTGACGATTCAATGTTGTGAAGCTTGTCTTTTATATGCAACTACTTGAATAAATGAAATTTGATTGATTGAAGCCTACTTTATAATTTGTATACCGGTAGTTGTTTCAAAAAAAGTCAGCAGTGTTTAAAATGACTACTGAAAATGACGAATTATTTGTTAAGGCGTGAGGGGTGTTAAAAGCTGAATTCAGGGGTGATGTGTCCATGGGTTTGGTGGTCCCCCGGAGTTATGGCTGTAAAAATAGCGTAAGTGGATATCCCATGGTATAGGGCGTTTATGTCGCAACTTTTACTGTTATCTCAAGCCGATAGTCCACGTATTTCTTTCTCAAAAAGCTGTGTGACGCTGGACTCTCATATTGTGCCTTTCATACACTCTCACCCCAACAAAACAGTAATAATCTACAATAATCGATAGTAATCGACTTGAGATAACAGTAAAATTTGCGATATGAACGCCCTATACCATGGGATATCTACTTACGCTATTTTTTCCCCATGGTAATACTTAGTTATCTATACAGTAATATAATAGAGGAAAAAATATATAGATTACTATATAATATTGCATATAGATTCTCAATTCTTCAAAGATGGTTATAGGCCTATTTGAAATTCTTCAAGATTCCAGTTGATCGGTTTTTTAGTTTGTCAAGTTTTCAATTGGACCCTTGCGGAGCCTGGGTTACCTGCTAGTAGATATTTATTTATTCATCTATTTAATCATTCAGAATTACACAACTTACAGAAAAGTAAGTATAACTAGTACCCTTGTAAAAATTTTTCACCTTAAAACGACTAGTTTCGGAAATAATGTCATTGTCAAGTCTTGATTAATATGTATATTCTCTGACTCGAGAATGACATATAAATGTCGAAGCTAGTCATGTTTAATTGAAAAATATTACAAGGATAAATAGTTAGCCTATATTCTATAATTAAATATTCGAGTAGTCCTATTGAAATACACTACGAACAGGCTGTAATATTATTATGTTTGTAAATTAATTGCATCATTATATAACTATTTATCCTGAATGTATCGTATTCACATCATCATCAATGCATCTTTATTCGAATATTGTTGATATTTTAGATCAATAAATCAATTTGAAAAGTAGAGAAACAATCCATTAAAACCAAAAACTCAACACACTGTTAGTTGGATCTCCTTGGAAAAACGATAAATTATTTCAACAGGATAGGTTTAATATACATATTCACCTGATTATAGGCCACTCATTATTAATTCTCAATTTTCGTAAAAAACGAAATCCGAAAACCAACTTCCAATTTACAAAATCGAAACCACTAACTGTCAATTAGCGCATTAGGATCTCTTTCTTATTGGACTGCTCGATTTTTCACACAAACTTAATGCAAACTGTAATCAGAGCTTGTAATTTAAAACTTATAATACCAGTTCTGTCATTTACTAACCGGTTGCCGCTTTATGTAACCGCGTTTTGCCAGCGGTCATTTGGAATTGGAGGGACCCGAAAAATTCGCATTTACATTTTTCCACCTCTGTCTGCAGGAATTTACTATTGGTCAATATGATGCAAAGTTCGGTGGAGACCTTCTCGAAGCAAAACTGTTGAAAGTAGTTCCAAAGATAAAAATAGAGAGTAGTATTACCCACATGAAACTCTACACTATTATGTAATGATTTGGTGAAAAAAGAGGAAAAATTGGAGAGAAATTGAGTGGGTGACAAAATAAATATTGAGTCCAGACTTGAAACAGAGTATCAAACTTATTTCAGGTGGAAGAACAAATACAAGGAGAGTTTTAATAGTAGGGTATAATATGACATGAACAGTTGATACCATTAGAGAGAATTCACAGTAGTTAATGATTTTTATTATAACCTACTGATCAAGGTAGCTATCAAGTGAGCTGAGTATATTCCACTGAGAATAGATAAAGCCTAACAATGTAATCAAAAATGTGATCATCACCTCCCATTTGAAGCAACTGTATGAAGTTTAAAGCCAATAGAATAATATAACTATTATCAGCTACTAAAATGGAAAAATCACTATAAAATCTAAGTTAAGCTCCCATTTCGTTTGCCTTACTTACTTTGATGGAGCATTTTGGTAGAACTGAAGCTTTTAAGAATTTGATTGCTCCTATTAGGTATTGATTGAGGAAAACTATCCAAAAAACTACTATCAAAAGTAGGTATCAAATCCATAAACTTTTATAGCTCTAATTATTATTTGATATCCCCCAAATGTTCCACAAGTCCCTCAAGGTGATCATTTACAAATAAATACATTTCAAAATAATAAACAGGTTATAATGTGGGTATGATATGGTAGCAAAAAACGTTACTAAAACACTTACTCGATTCATACAATGGATGATAAATTCGACTGGGTTTTAATAACCTTTCATAGTTACTAATTAGATACTCAGGAACCGCCTTACTGTAACTAACTGTTACAATTAAGATCAGCTCCTAAGATAACCGTTAATTTTCTCTACCAAAATCATGCTCTGTTTATGTATACTGTTGATAAAAAGTTGATGATATTGTAAGTGTTATCAGTGCAGGTATATGGGTTGATATATTAACTGGGAGTCAACTAGTTTTAATGGGTTTGATGGCTGACTGTGGGTATTCTAGATCTTCTCTTCAATTAAACTGCAGAGTTTTCTTGTTTTTGATACCCTAATCAGAGCTTCATCGTTGGTAGATATTAATTTACTGTAAGATGTTTTTCAAGACCTACTAATTACACAAAATGGACTGATTAAGTTTATTCTCATGAGTCTCATTGTAAGGAACTTCAAAAAATGAGTAAATATTACAATAAATTCCATAATATACTGTGAGATATTTTGCAAGACCAACTAATTACTTAAAATGAGCTGATTGTGTTCCATCTCATGAGTCGCCTTGTAAGGAACTTCAAAATATGAGTAAATACTACAACACATTCTATAATACTCAATCAATAAACCTGTATTAGAGCCGTTTGCACAGTCAAAGCTTAAACTGAATTTAATCAGCAGGTGGCGTAAACTCAAAATGTAACACATAACAAACGACACTTGATACGAATTTAATCCAGTTTAAAATGAAATTTAGTTTAAACTGTCACTGTGCAAACGGTCCTTATACGGAGTGAGGACTAAAATTAATACAATAAATTCAAGGAAGAATTCGTCAAAAGCCTCTATTATTTGAGACTTAAATCACTCACATTCGAATGTTAAAGTGTCTGTTGATTAGGATCTACGTCATTCACGCGCTCATCAGATGGGAAACCTTCTATGGGAACATGATGAATTTTAATGAGAATAATTAAAATATTATGGCATCAATAAAATAATGAGTGCAAGTCAGTGATAGTTTTACTGCAACCGTATTTTTACTGCTTCGTAGTTTAATGTGAATGCTTCTATATATTATGGTCTATGTGATCAGAAAATAGTCTCAGAAAATAGCAGTTTAACTCATCTTGTGAAACCATTCGCCGAACAGTAAAGGGTAAGGCCAGAAAAGTGAAATGTGAATGCTTCTTTATATATTATGGTCTATGTGATCAGAGAAACTCTCAGAAAATAGCAAAGTTTAACTCATCTTGTGAAACCATTCGCCGAACAGTAAAGGGTAAGGCCAGAAAAGTGAAATGTGAATGCTTCTTTATATATTATGGTCTATGTGATCAGAAAATACTCTCAGAAAATAGCAGTTTAACTCAACCTGTGAAACCATTCACCGAACAGCGAAGGGTAATTCCAGAAAAGAGACGAAGATTGAGTTCTATCAAGAGGACAATTGCTATTCCTTTAATAACATACGGTAGGGAGGGAGGTATATAGTAAAATATAATGAATGATGTCTCACGAATTCAGGCATCAGAGATGAGGTTTCTGCGCAGCATTCAAAAATACTCAAGAGGAGACCACATAAAAAATGAAACATTACGAAGTGAGTGCAATGTGCAACTACTAGCAGATATTATAAAACAATACAGATTAAAGTGGACAAATCACCTGCGTCGTATGTCACCAACTTGTCTTCCACTACAAGCTTGGAAGTTGCAGTTGGATGGGAAAAGAGACGTCGGAAGACCGAGGAAGCGGTGGATACCGGACCAGGCTTCACAAGCCTAGTAGTCCATGATGGATGATGATGATGATGATGTTCCTATATATATTTTTTGCGGTATATGGTGCTCACATAAACCCTACACTTGTACGTGGTTGATGGAAGAGAAAATGATTTTTAATAACATTTTTCAATTAATAGTGATTGGAAGGTAATATTTTTGTGTTTTATTTAGTTTTTCAACCGTCAAAATTTGAAATTCTTAGTTTTTGGTGTTTTTAAGTGAAAATGGACTTTGAGAAGAGTTAAATCATATCCCTATTTCGAAATTTTCAAATGTAATCTTAATTTGGAGAGAAATAGTACAAGGAGTTTCCTAATTTTTCCCCCATCAATCATCTCTTGTAAAAAAAATAAATGAATAATGGGAGACAACTTCACCAAGTCGATAAATTACAAAAAAATAATAACCATGTAGTAAATATATGGATAGCATATAGATTCATAGTATCTTATAGTACAGCTTGATCTATGAAAACACCTATGAATACTTCTTCCTCTTCATCCTTGACCCATATTAAAACCTATAAATAAAATTATTACAAGAAGAGCCACGACTATAAATAACGTCTATCTGATAACAAACAAAACCCCAAATTTTCTCTCCTTGTCTATTCACAAAAATAATTCAACTAAACAACATAGGGAGAGAGCTAGATGATTAGGAGATTCATAACCATAAGCTTCAAAGATAGAGGCTCCTATAATGAAAGAAAGTCTATCCAATAAAATGCAGTTCATCATGGAAAGTACATGAAAGACTCTTTGGGAATCAACAACTACACAGTACAATGGTCAAGGAAGATCAGCTTGAGGCAGGTATCACTGCTAACATAGTAAGATTCATTCAAAACTGTCAGGATTAGTTGAATGGGAAGCATTAATGTTATTTTCAAGATATGCTGACAGTTTGAATAGGGTTTCAAGTCCCACTACACAAAACTATTATTAACCTGAGCAATAAATTAGAAACAATTGATCAGAGAACATCTGCTGAGGACTAGTTGAATAATCTTAATAAAACAAACTACCAATCACCCATTGTCTATAACAAGCAATCTACAGTTATATTGAACTAAACTCTGATTGGATCCATATGTTGTAACCATTAATTAATTCTAGTATAAGCTTTCATCGTATGATTAACTTGTTACAAAGCAATTGGTAGTCGATGTTTTCAGTTTGTATTTTTTTATTGTGGTGTACCAGGACGTGGGTATTAATTACCGTTTTTATGAGTGGTGGTAGTCACATGGAGACCTTGACTTTGAGTTTCTCTTTTTAGGACCTGTGTTGGTTCTTATTTGCTTGTTGGGTTTAACTGAAAAAAATGTATATTCTCTCCATTGTATCCAAGATGGAGGACCAAACCTGACAAAGGGTTTTTCAGGCGTTTTCAGAGGAGGCAGCAGGGCTGGAAGCTGATTCGCTGATTTAGGTGGCGTTCGGGAATCAGCTGATAAATAATCAGCCAATCGGAGAGCTTCATGCCCTGCTGACTCGTCTGAAAACACCTGAAAAAACGCTTGTTTGGCTTGGCCCTTGAAGCTTACTTTTTGAAGTTTTCTGCTTGAAAAATTTCACGCATATCAAACTATATTCAGATGAGTCAAAAAAAAAATTAAATTATCAAATTGATTATAATTGAATCCTCATTCAATTGTACCATAGGAGAATCATAAATGTGAGAATTATAATGTATGCTTTTCTATTATTGAGCTCAAACATTTTTTGGGTCAATATTAATTCTGTGAGAGTAGTCGAGCCTTATCAAATAGTGACGAACGTGTAGTCAAACCTCATGAGAAAATTAGTTTTTACAGCTGTACCAAATTTAAATCATGGAGAATAATCTATTTTTTACTGAACGGTTCAAATTATAATTACTAGAGTAATTATGTGAGAGTTCATTCTTCCGATAACTCTGAATATTGAATGGAGAATATTTATTTATTTTATTTATTCATTCATTCAGAATTACACAACTTACAGAGAAGTACCACAGGCTTAAAAGTTCAAAACGGTTCCAATTCTTATTTATACAACATCAGAAGATTCTTTCACAGAATTAGTAGTTAAGAGATCGATATGAAAATTTATAAATAATTCATCCCATATGTTGTATTAAATTATCATCTTAAAATCAAAATCACTCAGGAACTCACTGAAATGATTTCTATATACAGCTGATTGCATAAACGAGAAATGAAATTCCAATACAGATGAGAACTACAGCTTGTTTATGTTTTGTTCAGTTTGGTTTTATAATCGGGTTTTGAGATTATTTTACTGTTTTTTCAATTGATAATACAAATAATCGATGATGCAAACCAGTATTCATCATTTGCGTAACCGTGCTTTCATTTCCAAAGATAAACTGGGACTCCTACACAAGACATTTCAAGTAAGCAAACGTCCACAATATTCTCAAGAGCGAGCTCAGGGTAATATAGTTTTGGTTGAAGGAGTTCGAATTCCTTTTCTATTATCAGGCACAGATTACTCAAAACTCATGTCTTATGACTTGGCCCGAGAGTCATTGATTGGACTCATAAAGAAAACCAATTTGCCTGTGGATGTTGTCGATTATATAGTTTATGGAACAGTTATACAAGAGGTTAAAACTAGCAACATAGCCAGGGAAGCAGCATTAGCTGCAGGAATTCCTGAACAAACGCCGGCGCATACTGTGACCATGGCATGTATCAGTTCTATCCAGTCAATCACTTCAGCCATTGGCATGATTTCTGCAGGAGCATGTGATGTGGCAATTGCAGGGGGCGCAGAATCCATGTCAGACGTTCCCATAAGGTTATCCCGGAAAATGCGGGAAATCATGTTGAAGATGAACAAAGCCAAAACATTCTCACAGAAACTGCAACTAGTATCAGGCATCCGTCCAAACCATCTGGCACCAGAACTACCATCCATTGCAGAGTTTTCTTCGGGGGAAACTATGGGAAAATCTGCGGATAGACTGGCTGCCGCTTTCAAGGTTACCCGTGAGGAGCAGGATGAATATGCACTGAGATCTCATACTTTGGCAAATGAAGCAAGGGAGAAAGGCTACTTCACAGATATTGTACCAGTTTCACTACCTGATGGCAGTAAAACTGTGAAAGAAGATAATGGGATTCGTGTGTCGACTATGTATAAGCTTAGTCAACTGAACCCAGCGTTTGTGAAGCCTCATGGGACGATAACTCCTGGAAATTCATCGTTCCTCACAGATGGTGCATCTGCTTGTTTGATTACAACTGAAGAAAAAGCGAAGGAACTAGGTTTGACACCAAAAGCATATCTAAGACAGTTTGTGTATGTTGCACAAGACCCTCACAACCAGCTACTCCTGGGTCCCGCGTATGCGATACCATTAGTCCTCGAGAAAGCAGGACTAGAGGTGAGGGATATCGATGTATGGGAGATCCATGAAGCATTCGCTGGCCAGATTTTGGCAAACCTGAAGGCGCTAGACTCTGATTGGTTTGCACAGAACTACATGTGTCAGGATACCAAGGCAGGTGGACCAGACATGGAGAAGTTAAACACGTGGGGAGGTTCCCTGAGTATTGGGCATCCCTTTGGAGCGACTGGGGTGCGTTTGTTGAGTCATGCAGCCAACAGACTCATCAGGGAGGATGGCAAGCTGGCCGTGATTTCTGCTTGTGCCGCAGGGGGGCAAGGGGCGGGGATGGTTGTTGAAAGGCACCCCAATGGTAAACCAGATTGAACACACATATTTCTCATTATTTACTGTATTGTTTAAAGAATAAAAATATCCGTAACAGAATTTTCCAATTATTTCTTAAGGGCTACTTGAAAATAATAATTATTAGTATAACTGATAATACAGTTGAGTCGGATCAGGCAAGAGCCTAAACCTTGAATGGGAGAATAAACTTGATGAAGTCTATTATCTACAAAGTTTGATATATAATTTAAAGTGTCATTTATGATGATGTCAAAATAAAAGTGATTTGATTTGATGCTTGTCCTCGTCGACTGAGAAAGTGTAAAGTGTAATTTATGATGACGTCAAAATAAATGTTATTTGATTTGATATTTGATAATTGGATGAATACTAACAACCAGTCGTATCATCAAAGAAAATAAAAGTGTAGGCTACTAGAGATTCTAAGTAATGAGAATATATCACAGAGATATGCGTTTTCAATAAGATTACATCAATGAAATTCAATAGGTGCTATAATGAATCCTAATCTTTTAAGTACTTTCCAAACTTGTCTAATGAAAGAGTCTGATTGCTGAAGGAAATATCCTGATTGGCTTTCTCACAGTATATCAAAGCCATATTGCTGCATAACTGATCAATAAAATTTTAATTTGATATTAAAATTCAACTGTACTTATACAAAATATTAAAATAAAGCTTCACTCACGGAACTCCATCTTGATTGAGGAAAAATTTATCAGCGTGAACTTTTAATTCAACTTACCTGAAAGAAGACAAAAAATCAATTAGTTACAAGTTGATTAATTAGATAACATGTAGAATGGGTGGTAGGCCTACTCTGATTAACTAAGAACTCTTGATTGAACAAATTATATGGATTGCAATACCTCTTTTATAAATTCAACAGACTAGTCATGAAATTTTTACTTTCCTTGCCCTATTACCATAGGTAAGGAAAGTATTGCTTTCCGAAAAAATTAAGGTACCCCAATTTCTAAATTTCTATACGTTTCAAGGTCGCCTGACTCCAAAAAAGTGGTTTTTGGGTATTGGTCTGTATGTGTGTGCGTCTGTGTACACGATATCTCATCTACCAATTAACGGAATGACTTGAAATTTGGAACTTAAGGTCCTTACACTATAAGGATCCGACACGAACAATTTCGATCAAATGCAATTCAAGATGGCGGCTGAAATGTTGTCAAAACCAGGGTTTTTCGCGATTTTCTCGAAAACGGCTCCAACGATTTTGATCAAATTCATACCTAGAAAAGTCATTGATAAGCTCTATCAACTGCCACAAGTCTCATATCTGTAAAAATTTCAGGAGCACTGAACCATCTATGCAAAGTTTGATTTTAGATTCCCAATTATCAGGCTTCAGATACAATTCAAACAAAAAATTTCAAGTGGAAAAGATTGAGCATAAAAATCTCTACAATTAATGTTTTGTAGCATTTTCACCAAAAATTGAAAATAAGCTCGAAATTAGAGAAAATAAGATTATTCAATTGCAAACTGTTGGCAACTACTGTTGATTCTATTAAATCATCCACTATGAAGAGATAGCAGACTTCGTGTGTCTGCAGCGCTATTGTCCTGTCAACAGCTGGCTCAGATCTTAGAAAAGTAGACTTTAGATGCGCGTGAACACTAGCGTCAGGTGATTAATTTTCATAACGGCAAGGAAAGTTTTCATAACGGCAGATTATTAATCAGGTATACGATATAGTGAGTTGAATTCACTTATTACAATGAGTAGAACCAGAGAGACTGCCTTATAGAGACGTCTCACTGTATAGAGACAGCAGTGGTAGAACGCTGGTCACTAGAGTACTGTACAGTAAAAATGATGATTTCTCCTTGTATTAATTGTAATGATATCTATCCTTCAACCACAAATCATTGTGATGAGTAAGTAGGTCTTGTAATTCAATTTCAACTGCGTCAAATTTTTGAAGTGAAAAATGAAATCTTAACCTAATTTTTTTTGAAACTTTTATTTGTAAAAATTTGTGAGAAGACAGTTTTGGGCTATGTCTGTTGTCTTCTCCAATCATATTATATTTTATAATTATGATTTGTGATTGTCAATGAAATAAATGAATAAATTTTGAAGGGCGTTAAAGGAAAACTGATAATTGTATCCAAAATGCATTATTATCCATTTTGATAAAGACTTATTACTCAAATTGGAAAAATCATTCAAAAATGCTGCTCGCGTAATATATGATTATCAACAATTTTATATGTATTATTTTTATTGCGGATGATGCCAATATGAGCGTTTTGCTTGTGCGTGAATATTCTGAAGTACATTTCCTGAGATGATCAAACGTCCATGACTATCCGATGGGATTCGAACCCGCAACGAGGTAGCACAACAGACAGAAGAGTGCAACGCCGTTGTCTGTTTCATCCAGGCCGGTAATATTAATCATAATTCCTATCCCATATACCTATATCTTGGAAAGAGTTCTAAATATTAAAGAAAACTGAAAATGCCAGACCCAAAGCCGCTAGCTACTAGCGTTTACATAGGCGGTTTTAGTAAACAGCTAATAACTCAATCATGTTATCCAACTTTTTGAACTTGTCTTGTAAAATACCAAGATTTCCTTATTTCTTTCTGGATCAACATGTCTGCTTAACACCGCCCCTTTTGCCTTGATACAACAGTAAAAATTCACTGTCAGTATTGGA
Organism: Nilaparvata lugens; assembly: GCF_014356525.2. Lineage (NCBI taxonomy): Eukaryota > Metazoa > Arthropoda > Insecta > Hemiptera > Delphacidae > Nilaparvata > Nilaparvata lugens. The sequence goes on from NC_052516.1 coordinate 27,999,131, forward strand.
AGAATGATATCACCCTCATACTTTATATGAGGAATGCTGACAGTTGAAAGTCTCCCTGCACCAAAATTCACCACGCCTTACTGGATTATTGATTTGTTCCACATATGCAAACATTTATTTTAATAACACATTATTATATGAGAGCAAAAATTGATAAAGGTCTGAATTGGACAGACAATTTTCAAAAAAGTTGTCGTCTCCTACAAGAAAAATAATATAATGAGTGTGATATAGTTTCTAATCTCATCTCCTAGGGAAAACATATTCCCTTACAATCTTGTTTTTGATAAGTTCATGGAATAATAATGATATCCTACATTAATTATATTATTGCCTATACTATGCTTATATTATTTACATTATAATGGCCTATATTAATATCTACTCTAAAACATGATATGCCATAGCAGAGAAAACTACTATAATTTCTATAAAATTACTATATACTGTATTCTGTAGTCATAGTGAAGTAGGTCAATTTCCATTCCACACAGAAAAGACTAAACATGTAGAAGACACATTCTAAGAAATTTCTAACTATTGTATGCAATTTTAAACTATCTTACATTTTCTGTAATTGATGTAGTTGTTTTAGTATTTTTAAGAAATGAACATTTTTTATTTATTATTAATCAAATTTGTCTTTAATTATTAAGGGAAATTGATACTATTTTCAAAAATACTATATAATATTTTATGTAATTGTTTTAGTATTTTTGAGAAATTATCATTTATTATTTATGAAATTTGTCCATAATTATTGAGGGAAATCATTCTGAATTCTGTATGTTTTTTAGAATAAACTACTCATTGTTCCAGTTTCTTCCATTGTATGTGTGAGGCTTCTAAGATTAAGAATGAAAACAAGAATACAAATAAAGAAGTTTCAAACTGAATTAGATTTTTTGTAATTTTCTAGCTCAAATTTCCTCTCAAATCCATAGCGTGCATTCCGACATTAGCATAGATGAAACAACACAGTGATTATCATACTCTGTAAACAGTTTTTGTTCTATTCTTTCGTGACTGAAATATTTAACGCAAGTCTAGACAACCATAGAACACGAATGATCAGCAGGATCTCGGGATCAAGTTGCTCTAGAAAATAGTATTCTAGATCATCTCTAGTTGAATTCACTTATTACTGTCAGCATTAGTTTAATGGGAAGCATTCATGGTAACTGTTGAGAATACTGACAGTTTACAGTGAATCTCACCAGAGAAATGAAGGAGACCTACAACTTAATTCCATTGTTCACCTTCCACTATAATTTTCAACTCTTGAAATTTTCAGTTTTTTCTCCACCAGTTGAGGATTGTACAGTTCTATCAATGTTCCTGAATACTATGTTAGGAGAGTGGACTTGAACCAAGTTTATAAACTTGCAGGAGGAATGTATCGTTTTCATAGTAATTTATTTTCAAGTATTGAAATCCTGTTCACAGAAACGTTAATTCAATTGAAAATAATTTCTCCATACAGAGGCTATTAGTTAATAAAATGTTATCATAAAAATGTTATCATTATTGCATTATGAAACCAAATCTTACATTGGAGTTTCTTGACAGATAATAGGGTGGGATTATTTCCACGTTTTGCAATTAAATTTTCTAGCCTTCTATAAAATAATGTTGACATACTACGGAGATTGAAATTCTATTATCAGTAGTTCAATATTAGCATGTGCATACAGTGAATACTGAATTAGAGCATGAAAGCCTTGAAGCAGTAATATTTTCATGCATTAATCAGAATCAATACTTCAGGATACAATTCAATATTAAATTTAAATGAAAATAGGAATCTGAGTACTATTTTTAAGAATTATTCAGTTACTACATGTTTCGGCTATAGAGAATGGGTGATAAGTACGAGAACGGCTTAGTTATTATCTCATACACAAAGGCTATTTGACGGTGGGTGTGATTGGGGATCCTACTCAAATTGAAAAAACTACTTTACAATGACTTTAAAAATCTGGTCCGCCATCTTGGATCCGCCATATTGAATGAAACTTCATTTTTTTGAATAGGAAGGTGGTCATGTGATACATGATTTCGAAAGGGAATTTCAAGAAAAAATGTATGGCGGAAACCGCATATCGATATCTCAAACTCAAACCGTTTCGAAGCTATTCACATTATTAATCAGTACTATTCAAAGCAGATATGAGACAAAAAAGTCTGAGAACGGCTTGGTATCTCATAAAGAGAAGTGATTTCAAGGTGGGTGTGATTGGGGATGTTGCTCGAACTGAAAATACTACTTTACTATGACTTTAAAAATCTGGTCCGCCATCTTAGACCCGCCATTTTGAATGGAACTTCATTTTTTGACATTTTTTGACCTTCATTTCTATTCATATTATCAATCAGTACCATTCAAATCATAAATGTAATACATGAGTGTTATTGATTGATAATGTGAATATCTTCTAAGCGGTTTGAGATATCGATGTGCGGTTTTTACCATTCATTTTTTCTTGAAATTTCCTATCGAAATCATGTATCGCATGACCACCTTCCTATTAATCCTAAAAATGGTACTCAGATTTCTATTTTAATTTGTATTCAAAAGTAGCCCTGAAGAAAAAAATTCAATATTGAATTATATACAATGACTCATATTCGAAGAAATAAAATTCAGATTAATAATTCTTACAATAATCAAAGAACAGTACTCCAATATTATTCAAATCAATTGGGACCAGACCCCATTTGGCTAATCGAATACTTGGATCATGAAGTTTACACACAGAAAAAAACTAAAAATTAAAAAATATACCGCTCTAAAACAATATGTTATAGTATTATTCAATTCGATAATAGTAACCGGTTGAATATACTTTACTGTATTTGAACTTTGCTGGTAGAGTGTTATTGATTATTGTTAATGCTTGTTAATGCTTGTTTATTGTTAATGCTTCTTGAACATAATCTGGAATCCGCGGAAATTAGCGTAAATTTCGCCTACTTCCTCCTGATAAAAAGATTCGGATAATCAGAGTTTGGATATTCGAATATCCACTCTACCTGAAATACAATATGATATACTGGTGATTCAAAGTCCAGGTACAAATTGGAGAACAGCTTCTTCATTCCGTGGTTTAGGTTCCTATGTTGTTAGGAAGGTGATATTGTGGTGAATATCCATCCATATTGTATGAAAACGACTTGATATCGTCAAAACAACTGATATTATTCATTGAAACAAGCAAGTTTTCGTTCAAATAAATTAGTTGTTCTCACAATATCATCATCTTGTTTTCAAGATTGGTATCACTCATTGTAAAAAAATGTCCTGTGAAAATATCTATTTACCTGATATATATTTATTATGTCGTTTTCATCCAAGATTCTTATCACTCATTATTATTAATTATTCTTTATTCATTTATACAATAAATACATTATAAAAATGAAAGGAAGAGGAAAAATAAGGCAACCTTGTGCTATTCCTCTTCCAAATTTAGATAACACATAGTCCGGAATAGGTTAAGTCTCGTAGTTCTTCAATTCACAGAATTTTCAGTCCTCAAGTATTTTCATAAACTGGATTTTCAAATTTAGATGCTTCAAAACTGAACATAGAAGAAATATTACACATTATTATAACTAAAATAGAAAATATTCACATATTAAAAATTTAATTTTTTATATTAAATCAAATAAATATGATATCTCATTGTGGAATACCTGCCACAGTAATACGGTGCCTGATATCTTGCTCATGAACTTGATCTTGTCAAGTGCAGTATAATGATAAAAAGTAGCGCATTCCTTGTGTTTCTACTACGGTACTTTCTGGCTGTGGCTTGCATCGGATTAGCATATCGTTATAAGTCGTTAAATATGTGACCTTCACCCGTTTTGTCAAGGTCACCCACTTTTTACTGAACGTCGAGAAGAAAATATGGACAAAATGAAATCTTGAATCAAATTTCAAATCAGATTAGATCAAGTTATGAAGATCTGATAGAGAGATTCACGTTAAGTCAGCACCTGATCAAAGATGGTTTGCGATCTTATCTTTGTCTGTCATTAGTCAGAGAAGATAGCTCTATCATTTTCCAGATCCGCACAGTTGCCAAATCGTTTCTAGACCATTTAGTAATACTATTGAAATATTTGATCTCGATCATGAAAATGTAAATAAATCGAGGAAAAATATCCTTCATAGACTATGTAGGAATATGAAGTACGGTATCAAAAAATTTAATCTCAATCATGCACATGCATCAGAAAAGAATGGAGAAAATACATTTTCTTGAAGAATAAAATATAATCGATCATACTTAACAATCTACTAAAGAAGTATGTACGATATCTATCATAGAAGGTGGAGAGAATATGCAATTTGGCAACTCTGCCTTCCATAAAATAAAGTTGAAGACAACAGAGGTATGGGTGAAGAGGGGAAAAAGAGAAGTAGCTATTGGGAAGAGGGAGAGAGGTAGTAGGTGAGGGGGATGGATAAAGATAAGGAAGAGAATAAAGGAGTGAGGAAGAAGAGAGAAGAGCAGGCAAAAAGCATTGGACACGAGGAGAAGATTAGTGGAAAGTGGAAGAGAATTGGAAATTGAATAAGAAGTGGAGGGTAAAAGATGAGTTGGAAGAGAAGAAGAAGGTGGGAAGGGAATAAGAAGAGAAGAAGACTATGACGACGCAAATGATAAGGAGATGATTGGAAGATGAAGTATTTTGGGGAAGAAGAGTGGAAGAATAAGAAGAGTAAGGAGTAGGTGAAGGAGGAGGAAGAGGAGGAGTAAGAGAAGAAGGAGGAGGAGGAGGAAGAGAAAGAGGAAAAGGAAGAGGAAGTGGAAGAGAAGGAGGAAGAGGAGGAGGAGGAGTAGGAGAAGAAGAAGAGGAAGAACAACAACAGCAACAACAAGAGCAAGAAGAGCAAGAAGGAGGAGAAGAAGATGAAGAAGAAGATTGATTGATAGATTTTTATCATGACGTTGAGAATAAGAGGAAGAGAAGGAAATAGGTGAAGGAGGAGGAGGAGGAAGAGGTAGACAAGAAGGAGGAGTAGGAGGTGATGGAGAAGGATGAGAAGAAGTAGGAGAAGAAGAAGAAGAAGAAGAAGAAGAAGAAGAAGAAGAAAAAGAATAAAAAGAGACGAAGGAGAAGAGGAAGAAGAATGATGTTATTAATGTAGTGTAGATGATGACTAGCACAAAAATAATAGCACACCCACCTATAATAGTGCTAGGCCTGCCTGACCTTGACATATAAAAGCAACGACTTATTTATCACATTTCGCATTACCTTTAGCAATGCAACGAACAAATGCCGGCTTCAACTGGCGCAATGCTAAACAAATGCTTGGCTTTGTCATTCAGGGTGGCTCTTTGGTTTTATTGCATTGAGATGTTGTCTCATTCAGAACTGACGTTGATATTATTTTGATCTGGATGATTGATTATATGACAGAAATTGTCATGTCTATATCTCTGTGCTTTGAGGCTTAAGGTCAATCACACACAGTGACATATACAGAGAAACAGAGGAAAAATCAAATGTCTGCCTGCAGACGTGAAAAAACAATGGAAACAGACGGAGGTCTGCGTGCGTTGCACCGCATTCGAACACCTGGAGAGGGATTTTTTCTCAGTCAGTCTGCATACATCCGTCTGTTGCTGTTTGCCTTTGTTTTAAAGCAACATGTCTCAAGCCTGTATCATATCCATGCTGCTGCCGCTGATATGATGATCCAAAAGTAGTTGCTAAGGTAATTCCAGGAGAGATGCCCCACCTAAGGAAATGACGTCATAAAAACCACTGGGACACCCAGAGGGAAATAGTATTTGGTGATTAGACATGGTTATCATTTTGTCATCAACATCCAGGTTGGGAATCATACTGTTATAATTAATTAATAAATAATTTCATTTATAACACTAATACATTTGGCCATCTCTCCCATGTGCCCGGGTGAGATGTCCTTTCTGTTTGGGAGAGATGCCCCATACATGAATTTTGAGGTAATCTGAAAGAATGTAGTTTTAAATTCACAATGTTTCATTGTTATGTTGGGAATGGAACAAAAAAATGTATTATTGAGTAGAAAATGGATCAAGATACTTAATCTGATCAACACTATCTATGGTTGTATAATAGTTTTCATCACATTCGATGCAGTTGGTTTCCCTATCACTTTAATTTTCACTGTTTGAGTCGTCAACTTTGCTCAGTTTTTTTTAAGTTTTACATTTTCCTACTTCTTCTTTCTTCTTATTTTCTGTAATTTTTTGAGAAGATTTTTATTTCGTTTCTCTCTTCCAGCTTTCTCCTTCTTCCTTCTTCTTCTCAACCTTCTTCTTCCTTCTTGTCCTGGATTTTTCGCACAACTCAGGAACAGGAGAGATCTCGTGTAAGATTTTTGATGGGGCCATTTGGCCATTAGGCTTCCTCTTATATTCCGTAGATATTCTTCCTGTAGGATTTTTTCTAAATATATTGGATTGAATTATATATTCAATGTCTAAAACCAGTTGTTATATTCATATCAACTCTTACATTGAATTTAATTCATATTTAATTTCAGTTTGAAATTTTAGGGCAACTCTCCCATACAGTTTGCTTAGGGCATCTCTCCCAGAATTGCATGAGGCATCTATCCTTTTGACAGGGGAGAGATGCCCCAGTACCTTGTCGATCTACAAAGGAAATAAGATGGCCGCCTACTACAGACAGATCAACTATAAACTACTCACAGCAAGTTCTCACAAACTACAATTCAATATCCTCTTGGAAACGTTATTACCAGCCTCAAATATAACACCTTATCTTATAACGAAGGAAGAAAACACAATACTTCATGGATTTTGATTTTTACTGCCAAAAATAACAAAACAAAACGGTCGTAACTTCTCTCTGTTGTTGACTGGAGTTCAACTGACAGAATGAATATACTAGAAGAGCCCTCTTTCATCATGTTTGAGAACTACAGCAAGTGGGGCAACTCTCCTGCTGTGGCATCTCTCCTGGAATTACCAGGAGAAAAGTGATAAATGGGGGAATAGAGGGGGGAGAATAAACAATGGAATAATTATCAATGAATTTAAAATACCTATGTGTATTTTCATGATTAGTGAATACATTTTACGAAAATGATAGGACGGATGAAGATGAATGGATGATGCAGCGGAAAAATATAGATTGATTGATTGATGCCTTTATTAAGAGCGGAGTTAGGACTCCAGGTCCTCTCTGCCACACAACCCTTAGAAGAAGGAGGAGAAGAGAGAGAGAGAAGAGGCAGAAGTAAAAGTGGAATAGAAAAAATGAGGAACAGAGGATCACGATGATAAAACTAGGTAGAGAAGGGTGAAAAAACTACTCTTTCAGGTTTGCTTCATGGGTTGAAGCACAAGAAGTGAATTGACAAAGACAAGAAGCAGAAGGATATCGGAAAAAGAAAAAGGAATAAGGAGATTATTAGGAGACACCACTCCTCGACGCAGGCCTAGCCTAATGAGGAGTGCACTTGATATTTTTTATGCTATTATGCTTTGTAAAATTGTACAATGAAGTGAATAAAAGTTATTATTATTATTATTAGATAAGAAAAGATTATTATTAGGCGTGTTGAGTGCGGGAAACGGCCGGGAAGGCTGTAAAAACCCGCGTATTAGGTATTAGGTTAGGTAGATAAGAAAAGAAAAGGATAAGAAAAGGAAGAGAGGGAGAGAAGAAAAACCAGAAGAACAGAGAATAGACTATGACAAGAATAAGAAATAAGATGTGGAACAGCCACTCTGGAAGACATGACGATGATAAAAAGGAATAAGGAGATAAAAAAATAAGGTAAAAAGGAAAAGAGGAAGAAAAGGAAAACCAGAAGAACACGGAATAGACGATTACAAAAATAAGAAATGAGATTTGGAAGAGCCACTTTAAAAGATTTGATTTTTGGGATTCGAGGAGAGAGTTAACGTAAAGAAAGTTGAAAACAATCATTTTGGTAGACTTCAGTTTTGAGATTCGAGTGGGTATTTGAAAAAAAGTAGAAGGAAACAGGAACAAGGAGACGAAGAAAGAATGAGGATGCGAATGAGGAATAAGGAAAGGAAAAATTAGGGAAAAGCATTGCCGGAATACTTTAAAGTAGCAAACAAGCCAAAAATCAACCAAAAATCCTCAAATTCGCACACGCTGGTCCCAATCTGCCAATAGCCTACATTTCGACAAACCAACATTTCCGCAAATGGCAATAAATTATCATTCCCGCCTTTTTTCAAAAAAAGTTTTCCCGCAAAAAACCCGAATTTAGCCAATCACACACGAGCCATTCCTGAATGTAACTAAGCCAGCCTTGATTGGCTGAAATTATTCAGAAACTTGAATAGCGTGCCGATAACAAAAAGCCTGGCCACGACAAAACCAAACCTATATCTGTATATAAAGATACAAACACCCGGTTTAGCATCGTTTCATACCTATATACGTTTCAGTAATCCCTCACGTGGAATGTAAATTGGCAACAGAGTCCTGAACCGAGTTCAAATGCAGACTTTTCAATATCACTTGTCATTAATTTGCATTGGTGGAATGACACTTGACTTCTCAGCCCTCCCGGCTACTAACAAATCCAACAACTTCGTTTTCATAATTAATTCCTCACGAGCTCATCCCACCAGAAGACAACTCACATAGTAGAGCAATCCTCGTGATAAAATCAACCTAAATCTTTCATACTTTGCAACAGACGACGATGCATTATTTATGGAAATTAACTGATGAATATCGAGGCAGAGAATACCATAAATTTGTTTTGAGAGTGAAAATTTCAGGCTTTGAAACCGGAAGTTGACTGAATAAGGTATTTGGTAATGGAACAGAACTGAAATATTGATCGTCATGAACTGGTGTATGAAATTTGCATAGATAGATAAACCTATTAATTACCAAAATTGCTTTTGGGTAATTGGAAGGATAGAGATGATGTGAAATGAGATATTATGTAACATCCAAATATTTTTCATCGATAGAGATTAATATGAATCTGATTATACTGTATTTATAGTGTCATGTATCATATTTATATATCTGATATGTTTTATATTTGACAGTGCTAAGAACCCTCATACAAGATATAAGATCATGAAACTTGAGACTGATTTTCACGGTGCCAGTGACTGGCATGCCAGTTTGGATATTGACTGGAAGGTCACTGGCAAGCGGTAACTGGTATGCCAGCTTTAAGCGTTACCCTGTTTACATGTTGCCAGCTAATGGAACATGTCGGATGTGTTGGTGTAGTTCCACAGCGAGCGTGGTTTATGTGATAGTAGTGCAGATCTTGGTTTTTTTAAACAAATGACAGAAATGCCACACAGAGTTGCCGTTCAAGAGTGTGTGCGTGGAATATCTATGGTTTTGTGTGAAGAGCTTTTGGGAATATGTACCCACGAGTTACAGCGGAAAGAACGGGTAACGTGGATACGAGGAGTGGATGGACAACAAGACTTTGGGGACATCAGAGACGATACTTTTAATTATTATAAGAGAGCTTCATATTGAGATAACCCGCAAGAGTATAAAGCTGTGATGAGGCTGACATGAAACTGGCGCGCCAGTAAAACAAAAATATATGTTCTGCTGGAGCTGCCAGCTATTGGCGCGTCTTTGGCTTGCTGGCTTCTTACTGGCGTGAACCGTTTACACAGTGCCAGTCGATGGCATCCAGTGACTGGCTACCTTAACTAGCAAGCCAACTGGCACCGTGTAAATCAGCCGTTATGTTCAACAGATTAGGTTAAATATGTCAAAAATAATAAAAATCAAAGTACACCTTTATAGGTAGTATGTACTAGTATGAATGTACAAAGTACATCTATAAAAGCAGAACAAATATTTCTGTTTTGCTGGCGCGCCAGTTTCATGTCAGCCTCATCACAGCTTTATACTTTTATATTTTTCAGATCATGTATGTTCCAACGTCAAAGTCATTTTCACTTTAAAATTACGTCAAAGTTGAAACATGTTGTGTAAAATAAAGATAAATGTTAAAAAAAGGGTATTTGTATCTTCATTTTTATGTAAATACAAGTAGCCCTTAACAAGGAAATGAACATTCAAGAAACAAGAAATTCGATTGAACCTAAAAATATAGACATAGTTGGAAAACTAATAGACATAGTCAGCATTATTGTAGTAGGCAGACTAAAATGTACTTTAAACTTTCAACATCCCACATACACAATACTATAACTCTACCCATTCTACCAATGCTGACAGTCTAGAGTGAATTTCACTGCAGCCTCTTTTACAGGAGTTCCTGCGTTCGCGATTTGCGGTCTGCGGTCGCTGCGTGAACGTCCGTTAAACCGCAAATCACTACGCATGCGCATTGCTTCACTAAACATCCTATTTACTTCCATGCTTATGGTCAGATTCAAGGCAATCTGTCAGAATTCCTCATTAATATCATCAATGATTCCCCGTTTGATTAACTCTGACAGTCAGGTGTGATTTTCAATACAAATTTTCTTTCATGTCTACAGTGAGATTCAAGTGAAACTGTCAGAATTCCTCATGAATATCATCAATGCTCCCCGTTTAATTAACGCTGACAGTAATATCTGAATCTCAATACAAATTTACTTCATGCCTGTGGTGAGATTGACTTTAAGCTGTCAGAACCCCTTATGAATAGCATCAATGCTTTTCTATTCAATCAATTCTGACAGTCAGATTTGAATCTCAATAAAATCTCCTTCCATCTCTATGGTGAGGCTCTGACTTTGAGCTGTCAGAATTCTTTATGAATAACATCAATGCTTTCCTTTTCAATCAATTCTGACATTTGAGGTTGAATCTCACTGGGTACCCAACAATATTACTGGAAGCCCACTGCTATGCATGGTGGTTTACTACTTTACTACTGTGAAGCACTGTCTGTCTGTATTCTAACACGAACAAATTAGGACAAACAAGTACTGTTCTCATGCATTGAATTCTCGTTTTGAATATTGTTTATTTAATATTTTTCCTTGTAACAAACGTGTCTGGAGAGGTGTTTTGAAAAACGAATGAGTTGCAGTATGTAGAAGGGAAAGAGAAGATAGTTAAGATTGCACATTGAATGGCTTAAAAAACTCATGCAGTAGTCTGTCATATGATAAAGGAAAGAGTTGGCTTATACACGTACTGGATAGGGAATTCACGAATGACGCATCATCACGTCTCAACTAGGGGAATGATCAACTTGAAATTTTGCATATAGATTCTTGATATTTACCGAGGATAGTTATAGACCTATTTTATATTCTTCAAGATTTCATTAGGTCAACTTTTCAGTTCTTCACGTTTCAAAATGGACCCTTTCGAAGCTAGTCTATAATATAATAAAGGAGAGAATTGGCTTATACACGCACTGAATAGGGATTTCACAAATGACGCATCATCACCTCTGAACTACTGGACTGATTGACTTGATCTTTTGCATATATAGATTCTTAATTTACCGAGGATGGTTTTCAAGTATCTGATTAGACCCTTGCAAAGCACAGGCTACCTGCTAGAAGAAAATGAAAAATAATCAATTATAGTATTAATTTGCTGGCTCATTAGGAAAAGAGATCCGTGGTCAGCATAGTGTTTGCGTAGCAGTCTGTAGGTCCCGGGTTCAAACCCGGATGCAAACAAACCATTTTAGCATGGTCACTACCGTGTTATCGGATGGGCACGTTATGTAGTCGGACCCGGCTGATATATGACAATCTTGAGGTCCATTGACGGCTTAAATCATATATGCAGGCTTGGTGGAACTTCCGTCAGTGACTCCCCACTAATAATAGCCATACGAATAGTAGTGATTAGGAAAAGAAGATGAGATTGATTGATTTCATGCCAAGTCTTGAAAAACTTATTGCATTTGTAGAGGTGGGTACAAATTTACGCGCCGCGAACATGAGTTTCTCTTTTAATCAGCTGATGCCAAGCTTTTTATATCTATATCTTATACCGTTTCTGTAGAAATACAGATATAGTCAGCTGATTAAAAGTGAATTGCTCATGTTCGCGGCGCATATATCTGTACGCACCTTAAGAATTACAATTATAAAAAGGCCAAATTACAAAATGAGATAAGTTATAGGAGAAAATAAAAAAAAATTGAAAAAGGGTGAGAAAAAGGAATCAAGATTTTGAATAGGGATCGAATGAGATTCCTCCCATACAAGAGTAAATTGGATGGATAAGAAGTAAAAGTGACAAAGAACATGGAATAATAGCAGATAGAGGAAAAAAGTAGAAGAAATTTGATACAAGGAGAAGATTTGTAGAGTAAAATACCGCGAAAAGGAGTAACTTACTCTGTTCAGAATGGAATATAGTAAGATCCTCAGTAAATTAAAAATCTATATGCAAAATTTCAAGTTTATAAGTCCAGTAGTTCAGACGTGATGATGCGTCATTCGTGAATTTTCTATATCGTGCATGTATAAGTCATTGCTTTCCTTTATTATATTGTAAAATTCTCAATTTTTTTTTTAGACTCATCATACTACAATTTTATCCATCTTCCCTTTAGATAGAGGAGAGAAGTAGAAGTGATTTGATACAAGGAGAAGATCTAGAGAGTAGAATACCACGGAAAAATAAAACTCTATTCCATTCAAAGATCTTTAGACCCTACAATTTTATCCATCTTCCCTTTAGATAGAGGAGAGATGTGGAAGTAATTCGATACAAGGAGATCTCTAGAGAGTAGAATACCACGGAAAAGGATAACTCTGTCCCATTCATAGGAAGAAAGAGAGAATGCAATAATAGGCAGAAACTGGTCTCAAAAGAAAGAATAGCATTGGTCATATCGAGAAAATTTCTCCTATACTTTCTGTAATATCTTCCAGGTTTCTAATGGGTGAATAGGCTTTATGATTGCGTCCATAAACCTACTTTCCACCAGTAATAGATGATAGTGTAATTATATTATTACTGTATTTTCTAATAATCTTCATGGTTTATTGTAACTTCAATCCCGCCACCAATAATCATAGCAGTTTATTGGTGTGTAAACGTCCTGTGTAAAACTCCACTGAAATTTACTTCAAACTGAGAGCATCATTTCTCGGATATTTCTATGCTTGCCATTCTACCAATTCTGAAAGTTGAGACTGAATCTCACTATACAGTTCAATACGATTCATATAAGTTGGCAACGAGTAAAATATCAGAGACTATGATAGAATTATGGAGAAAAAATAGCATATCAAGTTATGAATTTTATAATGCTATCTCCCTCCTTGATAGAACATGATTAAAACATTGATAGAACACAAATTAGAACCTGATATAAAAGTTGGTTGAAGAGTTTATGATGAGGACTGAAATTATAGTCCAATCGATTCATTCGAGATAATTTTTCAGCTACGTATAAAATACTAATAACCTCGTATAATTTCCACTTGAAAAGACTGGAAGTGAAGCATCATTAAGTATAAATTACCCCACTTTTCAGACATGTGAATAATGAATTATTGAGCAGTAATATTGCATTTTGAAGTGTAGTGCCGGTTGCACAAAAGCCGGTTAAATTTTAGCCGTGATTAATTCCACGAGAACCAATCAGAGAAGCCGTCTTTTCGTAAACGCCTTCTCTGATTGGTTCTCGTAAAGTTAATAACGGTTAAAATTTAACCGGCTTCCGTGCAACCGGACTTATGAGTTTCCTAAATAACGTACTATTGAGATATAGCAATGTAATGACTGTGCATCATAGTAGTAGGCCTACTGTATTTCCTATATTATTTTATTTCAAGTAACGTGCCTCACATACCCCAACCGGAATTATATATCCAGAAGATTCTTTTAATAAATTATTGATTTAATTAGAAGCAGCCGAGAACATACAGAAGCTGGAAAGATTGATCTTTAAGGCCCAGTTGCACAAAAGTCGGTTGAATTTTAATCCTGATTAATTTCATGAGAACCAATCTGAGAACACCTTTATGAGAAGACGGCTTCTTTGATTGGTTCTCGTGAAATTAATCAGGATTAAAATTTAACCGGCTTTTGTGTAATCGGCACAAAGTCTTGAGTTACATAAAGTTTACCACTTAAATATTATTCTAGTCTGAAAATCGTCACTTTAGTGTTGAACTTACTGATCAATTCACATATTTATCCATTCATGGTATAATTATTATTATTTATTTATAATAATAATTTATTCGACCAAAAACAAGCATCGTACAAACAAATTGAAATAAAATAACATAACTGGTGTAGCAAACACCCACGCATGCACAATACATGTTTATCATCATAGTCTAAATGAAGCCCCAAAGGTAATCCTGTGTGGGGAAATATTAATTTAATCACAATAGAAAAAGATCAAACAAAAGATAGAAAAAAATCATAAATTTTATCAATTCATCAATAAAATAGGAGACAAGAAACAGAGTTGAAAACTTCTTTCTTATTTTGATAAAATTCACTAATAGATTCTAATATAATAATAAAATTTATTATTATATTAAAATTTAATTAATAATAATTAAATTATAATTTTTAGTGAATAACAATAATTTTAATGAAATAAATTTTATGTACTTGTTATTTTAACTACACCTCAGAATTCTCCTACCAAAAAAACTTTATATTCCACAAGACAGTGAATTTAGAAGGATATAAATTAATGAAAACATGAAGAATAAAGTCCTTTTGAAAATATTGTATTCATTGAAATATTCCACACTGCCTGAAATTTAGTTCATTAGGCTTGAAAAGACAATAGCATGAGTTTCAATATCTATTTGGAGAAATGAATATCTAGAAATACGTTTCTAGTCAGAGATCACAACGATGAGATGAAGGATATCCCATTCCTCTTTGCAGCATGGAACAAACCTACTAGATAATACTGTTATAAAACCATTAATATCACTGGACTATAATCTTGATTTCTGAATGATTAGGCACTTAGTTTATCAACGTCCACCTTTCAGGTAGCTTCATCATTAAGGATGAAATTTTAAAAGTATCACAATATACATGAGTATATTTCTACTTGTCGACTTCTTCCATCACTTTCTTAGTCGGTTTTATTTATCTTTCTCTTACTGTTTCTTCTACTGTTTTATTGTTCTATTTTCATCGCAAGTTCTCCCTTCTCAGTTCTCAATTTATTGTTAATTTCTTATTAATTTATTTTTATAATTTCTCAATTTATTCTCAGTTCTCACTTCCTGGTTTTTTCATGTTTCACTTTTTTAATCTTTGGATATTTTTCATCTTTCACAAATTCTCTCAATTTCTCAGTATCATTTTTCTTCTATTCTTCAGTTCGGATTCTCTCTCCTTCCCATTTATTCTCAGTTCAGATTCACTCTCCATCCCATTTATTCTCAGTTCGGATTCTTTCTCTTTTCCATTCATCCTCAGTTCGGATTCTCTCTCCTTCCCATTTATTCTCACTTTGGATTCTTTCACCTTCCCATTTGTTCTTCTCATTTTCTCTGCCCTCTTTCAAAAGTTTTTTCTTTTTCTTCGACGTTCGATTTTCATCCTCTACATTTCTCTCAATGTCTATTTCCTCTCTTTCTCGATATTCTTGATTATTCTTAATTGGGTCCTAATCGCCAGTTCGCCTTTTTCACCTTCTCCATCTCTTTTATTCAGTTCTTCTTCCTACTTTCTTCAAACATCTATTCTTTCGTCATATTTATTTTTTATTCACATCCTCTTCATTTCTCAATATATTTCCTACCAATGTCTATTCTCACTCCTTCTCAATGTTTTCATCCTTTTCCTCTTCTGTAATTTCTTTCTGCTCTCCCCTTTCCTTCCCACATTTCTAATTCCTCTCTTTCTCGGAACGTATATTTTTCCTCTACCAATCGATTTTCATAATCAATATTTAATTTATCTTCATAATCTTCTCTTAAATTAATATCGATGTCCTTATCGTCTCTCTTTCCACTCTTCATTTTCCTTCATTCCTTCTTCTTCTTCTTCTTCATCCTCTTTCTCTTCTTGTTCTTGTTGTTGTTCTTCTTCTTCTTTTCCTTCTTCCCCTTTTTCTCCTCCTTCTCCTCCTCCTCCTCCTCATCCTCCTTTATCTTCTTCTTCTTCTTGTTCTTCTTCTTCTTCTTCTTCTTCTTCTTCTTCTTCTTTTTTCTCTTCTTTTTTCTCTTCTTCTTCTTCTTCTTCTTCTTCTTCTTCTTCTTCTTCCTTCTTCTTCTTCTTTTTCTCCTTCTTCTTCTTCTTCTTCTTCTTCTTCTTCTTCTTCTTCTTCTTCTTCTTCTTCTTCTTCTTCTTCTTCTTCTACTTCTCCTTCTCCTCCTCCTCCTCATCCTGTTTCTCCTCCTCCATATCCTTCTCCTCCATTTCCTCCTCCCACTCCTCCTCCTCCTCCTTTTCCTCTACTTTCTCTTCTTCTTTTTCTCCTTCTTCTTCTTCTTCTTCGTCTTCTTCTTCTTCTTCTTCTTCGTCTTCTTCTTCGTCTTCTTCTTCGTCTTCTTCTTCGTCTCTTCTTCTTCTTCTTCTTCTTCTTCTTCTTCTTCTTCTTCTTCTTCTTCTTCTTCTTCTTCTTCTTCTCTTCTTCTTCTTCTTCTTCTTCTTCTTCTTCTTCTTCTTCTTCCTTCTTTCATCCTTGTTCCTCATTCATCTCTCTTCTCCACTTCTCATTCTTCTCTCCCTCAATTTCTTCCTTCTGCTCCATCTTTCTCCTCCCTTTTCATACGTCAATTATAATTAAGGGCATTAGTGTGTGGAGCCCTTTCTTACTCTACAACGGGTCTTGTTTCATATATCCTAGCATTCACCATCACTTACTTCTATATCCCTTCTTTCATATCATTCTTCCACATGTCGGAAGACCACATAAAAAATAATCGAGCCAAGGTATTGAAAGATATTCAGCCCTATTGTGAATGAGTCGGGTTTTTATAATGGAGCTTAACCACAATGACTGTTAGGAATAGAAAAAATAAAAATGATACAAAAACTTGACGTGTTCCGTCCTTGAGTGGCAACCCGCATCTAAACAGATATGAAAAAAAGGATTTTGTGAAGGACATCAGATGCATTAAGACATGGACCGTTAGATGGGTATAAAAGGATAACTGAAATCAAGGTAACCTCGGAAATCATGTCATTGTACTGATTGGAGCTGGTTAAACGATTAATTACTCTTATTTTAACTTTCAACTCGGGTGCTGGGAACGGTTCTAATCTCGAAAATATTCGTAAGGAGGATTGGGTGGTGGTAGAGGATGATGAGGAAGAGGAGGGTGAAGAGGGAGATGGAGAAAGAGGAGGGAAATGAGGTGAAGGAAGGGGAGGAGGAGGTGAAGGAGAAGAAGAAGGAGGAGGAAGAGGTAGAAGAGGAGGAGGTGGAGAAATCAGTGGTGGTGGAGGACGAGGAGATGGTGCAGGAAGATGAAGAGGAGGAGGAGAAGAAGAATGAGGTGTAGGTGGAGAGTGAGTAGGAGTAAAAGGAGAAGAAGGAGGAGGAGAAATGAACAGGTGGAGAAGGAGGAGGGTGTGGGGAGGAAAAAATGTCAAATATTTTTTTAAATTATGAGTATTATTGTATCAAATCAAACTGTTTATTCCTCAAAAACAAAAACACAATACATGTTATAGCAGCAATAAAACTCAAAATATACACAGAATTATAACATGACTATGAGCCTAGTAGCCTATGTTGATATTATAATGTATATAAAATAAAATTTCTAAAAATACATGACCATGATTAACAAAACTGTGACTGTTAAATTAATAAATATTGATAACTATTATTGCTGTTAACATTTATATATACATTCATATATTTTCCTATTTCTTGATAATTTCTAGAGATGTATACTGTTTTCTTTGAAATTGTAATTGTTTTGATTGACAAATAAATTTGAATTTGGATTTGAAAAAAAAGGAGGAGAATAAGAATGAGAACGAGGAAGCGCAGAGGACGAAGAAGGAGAAGAAGGCAAAGGAAGAGAAAGAGGAGGAGGCTGAAAAAGAAAAGAAGGTGAAAAAGAAGGGGGAGTAGGTGGTAGAAGTGGAGATAATAGAGAAAAGTAAAGAATGAGGAAGAGACGAGATTATGAGAGATCGAAATCATCAAAAACTCATAGAAAAAAAGACTACAGAGAGATGAGAGAAAATGGTGTGAAATGAAAAATTGGGAAGGATGGAGTGACGAGAATGAAGAAGGAGAAGAGAAGAATACTATTGGAAGAAATTGGATGAGGCAGAATGCACAAGGATTTAAACAGGTAGAAAAAATGGGGAAATGGGATTCGTAACTTCTTTGTTGTATGAATCATCTAATGCTCTTTGCCTGATAGTGAAACTATAAAATTTGGAAGAGAAAGGAGAAGAAACGGTTATTTTAACGATTTTGAAAAAGGAGAAAGAATGGAATTGACAGGAGTAGAAATATCTTAGAACAAAAAAGAGAGACGGAAAATGTGTACAAATTTATTTATTTCATATTAATATATCTTATAGAGTGAACAATAATATAGCCAGAGAAGAAAAAAACAGAGTAAAATTCAAGGAGAGTAGCTTAGTATACGAGAAAAAGAAAGCTGATGAGTATACAAACAGGAGTGAGATGAAGCGAAGAAGGGGAGAAGAAGGATAAATAAAGAGGAAATCCGTGAAGCTTTAAAGCAATTGGAATTGAAGACAATATTATGGAGAAGATGAAGATGGAAAATAGTTAAAAATGAGTATGAACAAGAGAACAAGACGAAGAAGGATGATCAGAACGATTTCATCTTGAAATGAGAAAGCTCACCTGTAGAAGCTCATAAGGGGTGGAGCTTAGAGAAATATTATGAGAAAAGGGGATTTTGATAAGTTTAACAAATCTGTCCACATAAATATGTAGGTCTCCTATCAACGTCTCACTCTCTCTTTCTTTCTTTCTTTCTCTCTCTCTCACTCTCAAGACTCTCTCTCTATCTCCCTCATGTGTGGTCTCCAATCACACAGAAAAATGTTTCATAATTATATGCTCTAATTATCCGTCTGTCAATTTACTTAATCTCCTGAGAACTAGTCAAGTCCCATGTCTCAGAACTCTAGTTACTAATCTTATTTTGTACAAAAAAACTTGGAATGAGTATTTCAGTGGAAATGTTCGAGCTTCTGATGTTAACACTAAATCAAGAAATATCAAGAGATTTTTTGTAAATAATATAACGATATCAAGCAAATTATCCTCTAATGCATGTTTCAGACGTTGATAATGAAGGAATTTTATTTAGTAGAGGATAGTATCTTAGGAAAAAAAATTCATGGAGGTCATAATTTCATAGCCTGGTCAATTTCTCTTGTATTTTCTCAATATTTACTTACCTGTTGCGAAGCACAAATACTCATATTTATATTATCATCTATTGAATTACACATATTTATTACTAATATTGATATAATGCTCATATTATCATAGAATGAGACAGTTATAAAGAGATATTTTCATATATTTATTGCCTGTTTGTTATTTGGTGACATTTTAATTTGATTTTGTTTTCTATTTTGACTCTTGTTACACTATTGACGATCTCAAGAGCCTTTTGACATTAAATAAGCTTTCTCTATTATATTATGTATTAAATTGGTGCTTAACTAGAGTACACACATATAACCAAAGGAAACTTCCATACTTTCTACTCTAGATTGTTTATTTTATGATATAACTATTAGCTATTAATTCAACAAGAAAATCTAAAACTTTGAATATAAATCCCTATAGAGCTGGCCAAGGGTTTTCTCCCCTTCTTCATCACTTCTTCTTTTCTTCTTCACTCCTCCTTCTCCCCTCCTTCCTTCCTTTTTTATCCATCGTTTTGCCATCTTCTTCTCTTTTTCCCTTCTTTTTTCCTTCCTCTTTCCTCCCTATTTCCTTCTCCTTCCCTTCTCCCCTTTCTCTCCTGACTCCTTCCTGACATTTAAAAAGCTCATAAACCACTGATAATGCAATCATTTCAACCCATTAAACTCACTGCAAAATAAACCAACAATAAATCATAGCTACTTAATAGTTATTGATTATGCTGCAGCTAGGCAATCGAAATAGGACTGTCAATATGCAACTATCTATAGATATAAACTATTTGCAGCAACCGGCATACGACCGTCAATCTACAGATATAGACTATTCCCAGCAACCGTCTTAAGACTCTCAATTTGCAGATATCAATAGATATAGACTATTAGCAGCGCATTGAAGCAAGCTAAAGGTCTGTTGTCATAATGATTAATTCGTTACTGATGTCTGAATTCAATACAATGACAGTCATTGTGCGCATATTGCTAGCTACTGTCTTATTAATGACTGTGATGATTGTATGTTTGACCTCATGAAGTCTGATTCATAACAACAGAAAGGTGAGTGAATAGTGTTTGTCAAACTCAATGGTAATTCATTGAAATAATCATTAGTTTATTCTCCAATGTTCATATCAATTTGAGTTCTTTCTAATATATTTTTTCAGGACTACTCAATATTTTTTTGAATGAGTAACTTTAAAAGGAAACTCCTACTATAGTGAGGTCCACGTTATAATTGCAGTGGTTGATTAGCAATGGTATTGCCATCCTTGTCTATCGTTCAACAAAGCGGATAGCGCTATCTCTTTCTCGCGTTGTACTGATGCCAGATCGTCTTTTCAACCATGTAGAATTGATAATTAATTTACAAAATATTTCATCTTAATTATGAAAATTCATTATGACATTGTTGAAAAATATAATCTCTTGTTCAATAAAATATAATTTACTATTTTAAACGAAAATGGACAATTGATATTACATCAATAGAACTGTATCAGCTACCGTATATAGAAGGCATTGACAAGACATAGGATCGGCAACGTGTTTCTCCTATCTTTCTTCACTGCCATTATAACATGGGACTCACTATAGTACTACCCGCTGATTTATTGCAAGAGATTTCATTCTAACTAGTAGGTAACCCGTGCTCCGCAAGGGTCCAATTAGGAAATTGACAAACTGAAATTTGACGTAATGAAATATTGATGAATTGAAAATAGACTATAACCAACCCTATAACCATCCCTTATAACCATCCTCTTTTAATTGAAAATCGATATGCGAAATTTCAAGTTAATCAGTCCAGTAGTTGAGACGTGATGATGCGTCAAAAATAATTTTCCTATCCCGATATATGTATGAGGCAGTTCTTTCCTTTATTATAATATATAGATTACAGATTATGGATATCTGTGATATAACTGAAATCGTGTAATTGATTCATGGATTCATCGTTGATTCATGGAATCTTTATTGTGATTATAAGGGTTCATCTATTTGGAATGAGCGGAAAATACCCAAAATGTAGCGTTGTCATGATATTAGATGGAGAATGATATGATATTAAATCGATTAAATAACTAATAAATTGTAAATTAGTAAATAACTAATAATGAGTAGGTTTTTGATTTTGTTTTCAAATAAGTGCAATATTTCTAAAGTTTTTAATTTATTGTGGTACATTCTGTGATTCATTTAGAGTATAAATTCAAAATTTTCAATTCATTATTTCTGGACCGAAAATCAAGTGACGAAGCAGTGTGTGATTACATAACCTTAAATTTTGGACAACATTAACATTTTATCAAAATTTTTGGAGAGAAATAGTAAAGGCTAGGCCTAGTTTTTCCTCCAATGTCATAATTGTATTATGATTAAAATGTTTTATACAATAAATGAATAAATTTATTCATGTGATGAAGTAAAGGAGAAGAATATCAACCAGGAAAAACAAACACCGGCAAACGTTTCATGTCCAAAATTCGGAAAAGAAACCGTTTTGAATTAATTGTGTTGTTCCTCTCCCAATTATTGTTTCGATTTTGTGCTTTTGAGAAAGGAATGGATAAATAAAAAAAGTTCCCCATTGTCCTCGCATTCTTCTCCATTTATCCTTCATCTCCTTTTCCTCTTTTCAAGATGCGTCTTATTAATAATTAACCTCTTCTTGATCATATTATGATCTTTCTTTCTCTTGCTTTGTTTTCCTCACTTCTTCTTCTTTCTTCCATTGTTTGTCATCTCACCAACCAACATTCGCATCCACCCTCTCCATCACCTCTCTCCTCCTCATTGTCCTCATTTACCTTCCTCCTCCATCTCCTACACCTACTCCTCCTCCGCCTTCACCCCTTTATCATCCTTCTCATCCTCTTCTCCCTTCTTCTCTTCATCTTCCACCTCCTCCTTCTCCTACTCATCATCTTCCACCTCCACCTCCTCCTCCTGTTCCTACTCAACTCCTCTTTCTCCTCGTTTGCTCTTTTTCCTCCACCTCCTCATTCTCCCCTTCCTCCTCATCCTACGTGGAGTGATCCGTGGTCTAGTGGATAGAGTGCCTGCGTAGCAGCATAGAGATCCCAGGTTCAAACCCTCTCAATACCAAAAGTTTTTTAACCAGATCTCTCCCGTGTTATCGGATGGGCACGATAAACTGTCGGTCCCGGCTAAAGTATGACAGTCGTAAGGCCCATTGCGGCTTAAATTATATTCAGGCGGTGGGACCTTCCCACAAGGGACTCCTCACCAACAAAAGCTATACGAGTTTACTTTTTTTCCTCCTCCTACTTCTCCACCTCCTCTTACTCCTCCTCCTCCTCCTCCTCCTCCTCCTCTTCCTCCTCCTCTTATCTAAGTCATCACCACTTCCTTTCAACATTATCTCCACCCCATCACTTCCTTTCTCTATCGCTCCTCTTCGTCTCCCTATATCCTTTTCCATTTCTTCTTGCCAGCAGCAATCAACTGGACGCCCATACACCGATAGCCTTACTATGCCCAGATCAAGATAATGTCAACAAGCTACTTAGTAGACCCCTACATTTACAAACAAACTCTCTAAAAATAGACCAACATTTCCACATGTTTCTATCACCACTTTCTTATATTCTCTCCCACTCACTCTATCTCTCTCATTCAATCTTTCCGACTTTTTCTCACTCACCTGCCAATTGAGATTATTCCCCATCTACCTTTTCCCTCCCTTATTTTCAACCTGCCACCATCACTTTCTCACTCATTCTCTCTCTCTCACACACACTTCCTCTCTTTCGTGATTTACTCTCTCAACTTGTCAGTACTCAACCTATGTCAATCTTATGGCAGGAAGAGTACACACCATTTTCTGACCCATTCACTCTCTCCCTATTTCACTATTATGCTCTGCTCAATATAATTATAGAACTCTTAAATATTATTCATCCTGTTATTTTACTTGAATGAAAAAGACTAAGAAATTGTCAAAAAACCACTGATTTATTGACAATTTCTTAGTCTTTTTCATTCAATATGAATAATTACCACAATATCAACTTCTCAACTACACAAAAAATGTTATTTTACTCTTACTGGTAATCATTTTAAACATGAGTAAATAAATCTGAATCTGATCCTTCACTTCTCCTATTGTTTTTCCCAAATTATTGCTTTATCAAATTTTTCCCTCTTCTGTCTACCTGACTTCCCTTTCTCAATGTTTCTCTCTGATCTCCTCCCTTGTATACATCTTCACCTCTCTATTTTCCTGATCTCTTGATACTCTCAATCTAAAGTATTTCTCTACTTCATCGTTTGCCTCCTCTTCTACTCATTCTCTTCTTTTTATATTTAATTCAATTTCTAATTTTTGGTGATGGTTTCACCATTGAATCCAATGCGAGCCGCATTCCGATCCATTCCGAGCTGCTTTGTATTAACACACTTTTTCTTATGTATTTGAACACGACATGCAGTCAATTAATGAGTAAATAATTGAAAACTTTTACTTACTGACTGAAGTACTTTCAATAGTCTAGCGATCATTTGAAAATGATCTGTTGAAAATGATCGCTAGACTATTGAAAGTACTTCAGTCAGTAAGTAAAAGTTTTCAATTATTTACTCATTAATTGACTGCATGTCGTGTTCAAATACTTAAAAAAGTGTTCTAATTTTTGTTCTCTCATTATGATTTTGATTCAATATATCTGAGTAATCTGCTGTTTGCCATATGTCTTTCCAGATCTGACAAAGGAGAATAGAATCAACCAATCTTCTTTGTTGCTCTCTGCATCTCTCTCATCAGAAAATTCCATTCAACTGAGACAGCTCTGCTTCGTGTCACTGATGATATAAGGTTAGCTATGGACCAAAGAAAATGCACCATCCTCACCCTATTTGATTTTTCTAAAGCATTCGATACTGTTGATCATACAGTCCTTCTGAATAAGTTGGCTATTCTTGGTTTCAGTCACAACTCGTTAGTTTGGTTTAAATCCTATCTATTAGGTAGGAAACAATGTGTATCTGTCGGTGACAAAAAGTCAACTTGGAAAAACGTTATGCATGGAGTTCCACAAGGTTCAATTTTAGGACTCTCCTCTTCACTTTGTATGCTAATGACCTTTCTTCCATTATCAAATTCTCCAGTTTCCATACTTATGCAGACGACCTTCAAATCTATTTAAGCTGTCCCATAACAAAAATTAATGAAACAGTTGGAATAATGAATCAGGATATCAATTCGATAGTGGAATGGACAAAGAAAAATGGCCTTAAGCTTAACCCATCAAAACACAACCCATTATAATGGATATTCTCGTCTTATAAACAATATTGACCTTGAATCGATTCACAAAATTAGTGTAGACGGTAATGACATTCCTTACTGTAGCTCAGTTAAAAATTTAGGCATTATTATGAATAATACTCTGACTGGTCAGAACAAGTGAACAAAACTTGTAAAAGGTATTCTCAGCCATGCATGCATTGAAGAAAATGCACGATATCCTCCCTAGAAACATAAATATTATTGGTTCAATCTCTCATTCCCACATTTAATGTATTGTAATTCTGGTCTTAATGATATGCAAGTCACTCTGAATGATAAACTACAGCGTTGCCAAAATTATTGTCTACGTTTCGTCTACTCTCTCCAACGCCATGATCATATCACCCCAGCCCACATTGCTAGTTCAACATTGAAGCTTCCCGATCAGAGGCTTTTTCGAATAGTCAAGCTTGTTAGAGATATCTTGAAATACGGTAATCCGAACTATTTAAAGATGATTTCAAATTTGTCTCTGAAGGTAGGAGGATAGATGCTTCACATACTAGAACCGGAGAAAGTACTTTAAGGATACCCAATCATCGAACTACTATTTTACAAAATCCTCTTAGTCAGTGCCTGTCGTGCATGGAATACACTTCCTGTTTCTATCAGGTCTATCGAGAGCCGAGCGAGCTTCAACTGACTTTAAAAAAAAATATTTTGGAACAAATGACTGAAACTGTCCGGCCCTAGAACGATCACATGACAACCATCCCCCACCCATTCCACCAATATAAACCTTTAAACCATGTTATAGAACGAATTGTTATATATATATTATATAAACTCATGTTATTTCAATTATCCACTGCATACTGCTATATATTACTGAAATTTGATAACCCTGATCTACTTTCAGCCTACTTCATTTATTAATCAATTATTTGATCTTATCTACCTATATATTATTTTACTTTATCAATTTTCTGTTTTTTCTCTTCAATATCATATTGATTAAAACTTTTACAATATTCCATTAATAAATAAATCCTTAGTTAAATAACGAAATTAACGTTTTGGTAGAGAGTTAGTGGGGAGGATATTTTTAATATTCTTCCAAAGAATGGACATTGAAATGAAAGAGTGAGAGGAAAGTTTGTTGAAAAATGAAGGAGTGAGAGAACAACTAGGATAAGAAATGAAAGAGTGAGAAGAAATATAATGAGAAATGAAAGAGTGAGAGAACAACTAGAATAAGAAATGATAAAGTGAGAAGAAACTATAATGAAAAATGAAGGAGTGAGAGAACAACTAGGATAAGAAATGAAAGAGTAAGATGAAATTATAATGAGACATGAAGGAGTGGGAGAACAGATAGAATGAGGAATGGAAGAGTGAGAAAGAAATTGGAAAAAGCTATCAGTATAGCCGAAACTTTGGCTATTATCGGTTCCACTAAATAAATCTGGAGGTAGAGGTGTGGGTGTGTGTCAATACACCCTCAGGCTGATCTTGATTTGGGTTCGCGTCCGATTTCACACAATGGTCGCAGTCGAATCACGATCAAGTCGCAGACAGATCACTCCAACCATCGTTCAGTCACAGACTCAGATTTTTCTATGTGTCTCAAAGAAGATGTTAGGAGAAATAAAACCTTGTTGAAGTTTTTCTAAAACTTTTGGGAAATACTCTTGGAAAATCAACCTTCAAGGAAACTCCACATCTACTATAGAATCTATATGATTTATAACATGATGGGAGCCTCATGTACATGCTATAACAACCTTTATGGGGGTTGAATAAATGAGACGGGGCCGCCGAAAACAATGGATGGACAGGTAGAAGTTCTAGAGACCCTTCAGTGGTCGCCTATTGTTATTGAATTTCGAAATTTTTGTGGTCCATTGTTAAGGTTTTTGATTAGGGAGCAATTTTGGGGTTTCCCCGTATGCTCCCATATTGTTGTAAATAAATAAATAAAAATCATCAATGGGATTGACAATGAACTCGCTGAAGCATGATGAATCAAAGAGAAAGATCTGATACATTTTTTATAAAAGACTGAGAAACTGGATGGCAAACAAGAAAAACGTTCAAAAAACTCTGTGGAATTATAAGTAACGATTAAAAGAATAAGACGTTGATGTTTTCAATACCACTATATTTGTGCAAAATCTATTCAAATTGCAGAACAAAATTAAATTGATTTTGAACAAATATAGTGATATTGACAACATCAACGTTATATTCTTTCAATTGCACAAAATCTATTCAAATTGCAGAACAAAATTAAATTGATTTTGAACAAATATAGTGGTATTGACAACATCTACGTCATATTCTTTCAATTGCACAAAATCTATTCAAATTGCAGAACAAAATTGAATTGATTTTGAACAAATATAGTGGTATTGACAACATCAACGTTATATTCTTTCAACTACACAAAATCTATTCAAATTGCAGAAACAATTTAAATACCAGAGATACCAGAACATCTCTTCCCATACAATCACATGAACAGTAATGAATAAATTCGATGGATATTCCAATAAATGATTTTTTTCAAACACAGTCTCCAACTTGAATTTTAAAAAACACTTTTGAAGTGAAAATAAACTTACTTTTGTAGTGACGATCGTTTTCAAAAAAAAAAATTAAAAAGTGTTTTTTAAAAAATTCAAGTTTAATTTTAACAGTGAAAAAGTATGGATATACAACAGAACAGTCTCCAACTTCAGAAGTTCTACGGCTAATGGAACAATAATCCAAGCAGTACCCCAGCAAAACATTTAGCGAAGGAATTAACAGAAGAAATCCCTCTATAATTTCCCACATTTGATACGTCTCCTTTCTTAAATATTGGAAAAATTACCGTTTCACTAATCCAATAAATTAATGATTCCAATTATAATTCCAAAAAATGATTTTTTCTCAATCAGCGTCTCCCACTCCGTAAGCACTACGACTAACGATCATTATGTATTCACAAGCCGAGCACACCACTGAAAAATCCCAAAAAGGAATACTTTTTATGTAGACTGTTTACTCTTGATGAAGGCTACCGCTTCTAGCATACCTGGCTAGTTTCAACCATGGACAGCCACTAACAATGTCCGGGTCGAGTCGTTGCACAAGAATGGTAAAAAATTATACCTGAAATTGACATTGTAAGGTCTGGAAGCACGTACGAGGGATACACAGACGCGAGCTGATTTTGTTTCAAAACATTCTACTGGAGAAAGTTCCGGTCCAGACATTGTCTCTCTCACTCCCTCACCCTCTCTCTTTCCTTATCAGTTCTTTCCTCCACTCTCTCAACATCGCTTTTGGTTATCTCATTGGTTATTTCTCTCTCTCTCTCTCACTCTCTCTTTCTTCGCCTATCAGCTCTTTCATCCACTCTCCTAACATCTCTTTTTGGTTATCTCATTGGTCATCTCTCTCCCAACATTACTCTCTCTCTCTCT
This sequence comes from Nilaparvata lugens, assembly GCF_014356525.2. NCBI lineage: Eukaryota > Metazoa > Arthropoda > Insecta > Hemiptera > Delphacidae > Nilaparvata > Nilaparvata lugens. The sequence goes on from NC_052516.1 coordinate 28,027,151, forward strand.
CACACACACTCTCTCTCCTCACCTATCTCCGTCCCTGTCATCCAATCTGTAACAGTGCTCGCCCATATTGGTATGTGTGAGATTTGGTGGGTGTAAAGAGTAAGTAACGTGATTTGGTTTAGCTGGTCACTTGCCTGAAGCAAGTATTATTTATTCTATAGTGGAATTCACTTGAAACTGACAGCTGTGAATGAATGAAGAGCATGGAAGATACCCTTAAAGAATGGTGACAGTTTGAAATCTATATTCCAAAGTGACATTCACTTTAAACTGACAGCTGCGAATGAATGAAGAGCATGGAAGATACCCTTAAGGATTGGTGACAGTTTGAGATCTAATATTTGAAGTGTCAGTATTGGCATAGAGAAACAATAGCGTAAGTAGATATCCCATGGTATAGGGCGTTTATGTCACAACTTTTACTGTTATCTCAAGCCGATCACTATCGATTATTGTCGATTTTTACTGTTTTTAACGGGTAAGAGTGTATGAACAGCACAATATGAGAGACTACCAACGTCATAAAGCTTCATGGGAAAGAACTACGTGGACTATCGGCTTGAGATAACAGTAAAAGTTGCAACATAAACGCCCTATACCATGGGATATCTACTTATGCTATTGTTTCTCTATGGTATTGGTTAAATGAAGGAATTTATTTATTTATTTATTTATTCATTCATAATAAATGTTGACAATGTTGGACAAGCAGTCAACAAGGAATGTTGACAAGCAGTCAAACTTCAGTATTCAAATTGTCAGCATGGTTTGAATGGAGAACATGAAGGATTATTCATAAGGAATGCTGACAGTTCAAACTTGAATTCAAATCTAAACTTCAAATTAGATTCACTCCAAAGTGACAGTATGGGTTGAATCACAGAGAAAAAAATACTTTAATAATAATTATTAAATTGAGATCTATTAAAGATAATTATCATCTTTAAGACTATAGTAGCAAGAAAATCAATATTTAATCTCTGGCTGAAAAAAGAGCGGGAAAGTTTTATTCATGAGGAATACTGATGGATTGAAGTGAAAAATATCTCACTGTTGATCGGAATTGAGTTAAGTCACATAATTTCATGACGGCGTTTGGATGGGTGACCAGTAGCTATTATTTGTCCTTTTTTTGTTATCACTAGCTGCATTGTTTTGAGTGAATAAAGAAATACACTAACATAAATATGTGTGACAACAACAAATACCCGCTGACAGAATAATCAATAATTACAAAGTAGAGGAAACAAAAAAAATATATCTGTAGATAAATGTTCCTACATTAATACGAGTACTATACCAATAATTTTTACTGTGATATTTCGAAACCATACTATTTTTATAGCATGGCTATATTGATATACTCATACACGAGATATTACTGTATAGATGAGACACTATTTCATCGGATGGTGATCCTGGGGGGGGGGTGCATTGTAAGGGCCACATCACGACTGCGCTATGATCTAAATTCGAACACACTTCGTGATTGGCGGCAACTTTAATTGTTGCAACCAATCCCACGCGTCCTTACGGAGTCCTCAGACACGATCGTGACACTAAATCGGTGCGGAGTCCAACTCTCGACACAGGCAATAATCATAATAAAAATCATCGCGTATAATGGTATCGGCAAATGGCTTTAATGGCGATGAAATGGGTCCTCCCCCACCCATAGATCCGTAATCATTATTATTTTTAAAGCACCTCAGAGGAAGAGAGAGAGAAGATTAATATCAAGAGTTGAGAGAGTGAGGGAGAATTATCGAGAGTCAGATTAGACACAGAGAGATAGGGAGAATTGTGAAGACAGTGAGAGAATAGTCAAGAGTTAGAGGAGACAGAGAAAAAGAGTTACAGAGGGAGAAAGATTGTGAGAGTGTGTTATTGTGAATGATCAAGAATCAAGAGAGGAAGAGAGAGAATAATCAAGAGTTTTGAAAGAAAGATAGAAAATGATCAAGATTAGAGAGACAGAGAGGGCGAATGAATGAATGAATTGATAAAGGGAGAGGAAGAAGGAGAATGATTAAGAGTTGAGAGAGAGAGAGAATGATCAAGAGTTAAGGAAGAGAGAGAGAGAGAGTGTGTGTGTGTAAAAGAGGGTGAAATATTAAGAGTGTGCTATTGTATGAGGGAGGTATTATAGTATAGAGCATTTGTGTACGTTTAGGAGTGTGTGTGTGTAAGGAAATAGATTAAAATAAAAAAATAGAGTGGAAGAGAGTGACAGAGGGTGTAAGATAAAGAAAGAAATTTAGAGTATGAGTGAGAAAAAGTGAGAGAGTCAGGAAGAGAGAAAAGATACGCTGAGAGAAAGAGATAAATACGTTGAAAGAGAGAGAGTCACAGACGGTGTAAGATAAAGAAAGAAATTTAGAGTATGAGTAAGAAAAAGTGTGAGAGTCAGGAAGAAAGGAAAGATACGCTGATAGAAAGAGATAAATACGTTGAAAGAGAGAGAATGATACGGTGAAAGAGAAAGAAATATACGGTGGAAGAGAAGGAAAGATACGGTGGAAGAGTGAGAAAGAAACAGTGAAAGATAGAGAAGATACGGTAAATGAGAGAGGGGGAGGAAGAGAGAGATGGTGACAAAAATAATTTGTGAGAGACAGAGAGTGAGTGAGAACCAGAGCAAAAGCAAACCGTGTGTGTCTTTAGCGCAATCAATTAATATTAGCGATACAAAGCGATTAAAGTTCTGTGCTTGAGCTCTTAAATTTTAAATTTCCAATGTAGCATTGCACATTAGAACCGAAGTTCGGTGTTCGATGTGTAGGTATCCACGTGACCTCACAAACCTCAAATGTCGTTAACCAGTTTAAAAGCCGACGCTTTCTTTAATGTGCGCCGAGAAAATGGGAACTGAACAGGTTAGCTTAGGTGTTTACACTAATCTTATTAATTGCAAGGGAAATGTCAGTATTGCGTATTTCCTTTCCGTATCGGACGGATTTCTTTTCTGTACTGAGCTAATTTCTACCTCTTGTATTTTTTGTGAATGTTTTAACTGTTTCATTCCAAGCCACGTAATATAAGACACATGAAGAGACACAAAATATGAAAGAGGCACAAAGAAAAGAGGCACAAAAGAGGCACAAAGAAAGGAGGCACAAAAGAGGCACAAAGAAAAGAGGCACAAAGAAAAGAGGCACAAAGAAAAGAGGTAAAAAGAAAAGAGTTACAAAAGAGACACAAAGAAAAGAGGCACAAAGAAAAGAGGCACAAAGAAAAGAGGCACAAAAGAGGCACAAAGAAAAGAGGCACAAAAGAGGCACAAAAGAGGCACAAAGAAAAGAGGCACAGAAGAGGCACAAAGAAAAGAGGTAAAAAGAAAAGAGTTACAAAAGAGACACAAAGAAAAGAGGCACAAAGAAAAGAGGCACAAAAGAGGCACAAAGAAAAGAGGCACAAAAGAGGCACAAAAGAGGCACAAAGAAAAGAGGCACAAAGAAAAGAGGCACAAAAGAGGCACAAAGAAAAGAGGCACAAAAGAGCCGCATGAGCCAGGGAAGGTGACCGGAACTTTGGGACCAGGAATTTTGGAACCAACTAGGAAAAAGAGGAATTTTGGGATCAAGTCTGGACTCTCTACCTGCAAGGTGTTTAGCAAAAAATGGTCAGCCCTCTGGACAGTTTCACAGGCTTCTGTCACTGAATGAAGACCATCTATAGATTCATTTCCAGAAATAGTTCTGTGTACTGAGTAGATGAACAGTATTTTTATTACAGACATCTTCATAAGACCTCTTTTCCAACTTTTTATTAGATCCAAGTGTCTTGATCCAATGAGAACTGAGAATTCATATTTTCCTCATCAAGCCGCGTAAATAATCATCCAACTTGAAATCTGAATGAATAAATACATAGAGTATAATAAATAAATATTTTTTCAATATAATAGTTGAATAGGCCTGCAACTCACTAATTCTATGTGTTCAAAACCTTTGTATTGAAAAACAATGACCAACTGTCCAACCACCTGTTGAAGATATACCTGATTCTACATGCGGAGACCCATCCCCTCTTATTTCGGAACTTTTTAGTCTCAGAAAGTTTTTATTCATAGTTTATTTTGGACTAAAATTTTATAAAAATTGTACAAGTGAAATTCTAACCTTATCTTGGACTTTGTCGCCTATAAATTTGGTAGAAAAATAGCACAAGGACTACCTTATCATTTTATCTTTCAATGTTATTACATTAGTGTCATTTGCATTGTAAATGAATAAATAAAATAAGAAAAGTATTGGTCCCAAAGTTCCTAGCACCACCTAGGAGATAAACACACGTTGCTCAAGAAGACACATTAAGAAATTGTTGATGAGTCTTAAAATTGAGGAAAAATGTACGCTATACATGGGAAAACGAAACTGTTTTCCATTTAATTTAATTATCCCTCCAAATGATCTCTGAAAATCTTCTTCCACTGTCAAAAAACACAAACCTTTTGTCTAGTCATATCATCCAGCAGAATTCCGTGAAACCTCCAAGTGGCCTAAAGGTAAGTTTCACCCAAAACTCTAATATTTTGAACAGGTCTTCTCGACCAATCCTTCACCCATCATTATCCTAATTATATTTTGTGAAATTTTCGTGACTAGACACTCCATCAATGGTCATTACTTAGCATTCATTACAGACACGTGCAATGCCACAGGTTTACGTAACGACACGCGATATTTGTAATTCAAATTCCGGATTTTTGACATTAGTCACATGAGTATTTAAACTACATTAACGGTGTATATTTGCTTATGATCACGAGAAATGAATGATCCAACTATAAAGTTGAAGATGCCAGTTATAGGAATCTTCATGGGAATAAATAACAAATTTAACTAGATTTTTGTCATTAGTCAACAGTGTAATTGAACTGTTTTAAAGGTGAATTAACTTTTAATGATAACAGAAATTGAATGATCCAACTATGGAGGTGTAGATGCCAGTTATTGGAATCTTCATTGAAATAAAAAATTCACAAATTCATTACAAAAATTTTTTCATTACAAAGATTTTTGTCATTAGTCAACAGTGTAATTGAACTGTTTTAAAGATGAATTAACTTTTAATGATAACAAAAATTGAATGATCCAACTATGTAGGTGTAGATGCCAGTTATTGGAATCTTCATTGAAATAAAAAATTCACAAATTCATTACAAAAAGCAGGTACAGTTGTTTTCGGATTTTCAATTTGTTTTGCCTATAGACTACCCTGTGTGGGGACCCTTGAATCAATATGAAACAAAACTAACAATGACTAATAATGACTAACTTTAACTCACAATGACTAAATATGACTAACAATGACTAATAATGACTAACTATATTAGTTTCATAAGACCAAGAGTTGGGAATACACAAATATCAACTACTGGTCTAAAATGTTCTATTTTAAATATTCAGGATTGTGTAAATTTTGTAATCGATGTCCAATGAATGAGAGCCTATTATAAGATTCACTTTAAAGAGTCAGAGGAAAAGGAGAAGCTAGGAGCACCTCATTGCCACTTTTCTATTTCCACCGCCTTCTATAATACATAAGTGAGGTTCATGTTATCTCTAGATAAGACCTAGTAATAACTGTAGATTCTTATTAATCCTATTATATTGAGCGAGCAATTTCTGTATTTTAAATCTGGTTATTTATATTTATTTATGGTTATTTATCTTCAACGGATCTCGAAAACAGCTTTAACGATTTTCATGAAATTTGGAACATAGTAGGTTCATGATATAAAAATTTGATTGCACTAGGTCTCATCCTGGAGAAAACTCGCTGAACGACATTGAAAGGATAATTGATCCTTGGCTGAAAAAGTTGAGACTTTCGTCGTCTGTGGATAGTAAAAAAGTGAGTGAGTATGTGAAAAATAAAAATATCTCATCCGCGAAATTCATAAGATGACGTATAGCCAGCTGTGATCATTTTAGTGATAAACACGATAATTTTAGAGAAGTGTGTTCTGTTCAATCAATAATAGAATATTATTATCAATAAATAACAATAACGAGCGAAGCTCGGTGCCCCGATATTAGTTATTAATAATGATGTGAAGAAACTTATATTTCTTGTATATATTTAATTTCTGAAGTACATAACAGAAATCACTTTAGAGTTTATAATATAAATTAAAACAGTAGACACAAGACATAGATTGAAAACACACACATTACATACACTTACATTATAAACGGAAATTTTCGGGAACTGAGTTCCCATTCTCAACCGAGCAGAGAGTGGTACAGTTTCTCTGAACCACTCAAACTGTACAAAAATCCGGAAAATCTCCGTTTATAATGTAAGTTTTTAAGTGTTTTCAATCTATTCATGTCTTGTGTCTACTGTTTTTATTTATATTACAAAATTTAATTTTCAAGAAAATTTAATTCGTCAAATACAATATTTTCAATATTCTATAATAATTATTTCTAATTCTTGTCATTGAATTAATTTAATTGGATTTGGAAACGGTGCTGGAAAAAGATGGAGTTATCTGCTTTGTCCAATAATAGACAAGAATAACAAAGCAATTTCAATAAGATGCTGACTTTATAATCTGACTTGAATCTCACCATGGAAACATTATCCAACTCGTTTTTTGAAGGCTCTATAGTATGTTACCATCATCTATAGTAATCTACCAATGTGTGCCTAAAAGTATATGATTGAAACTAATTAAATGCAATATGAAGTGAGACCTATTTCATACTGTCAGCATTCCTCATAAAGAACACCATTTCACTCTACTTGAAGCAATGCTGACAGATTCAAGCGAATCTCAGTACAGTAAACTTCAAGTACAATGCTAACTCACGTTGCAGTGCAGCCCACATTCAAGGCTCCAAGGATCTATATATATAAAAGCGAAATGGCACTCACTCACTCACTCACTCACTCACTCACTCACTCACTCACTCACTCACTCACTCACTCACTCGCTCGCATAACTAAAAATCTACCGGACCAAAAACGTTCAAATTTGGTAGGTATGTTCAGTTGGCCCTTTAGAGGCGCACTAAGAAATCTCTTGGCAATATTTCAACTCTAAGGGTTGTTTTTAAGGGTTTAAAGTTCGTCTTTTAGCATGTATATTCTTCTTCTCCCAATCTCTTAATTATAATTGAAATTTCCATATCATATGTTACTATAGAACTATAATCTAGATAGAGTACCTCTTCGAAACAGTTGTTAACTGGCAACTAAATTAATAATTTTGTCAGGTTGGCATTAAGTTGAGTTGACTTTGTTAGGTTGGCACCAAGTTGAAGATTTAAATGCATGTATCGCGGAAAAATAATTGATTGGGCACTGCTACTTCAATCCTGGGAATATTATATTACTAGCCGTCATGCTCGCTTCGCTCGCCATATCCGTTTAGCCAGACGTTTAGTCTGAACCCCCGACTGGATTGTCCTAACATATGATAAAAATGCTCAAATGAAAAGCGAGCCTGCTGATCTCATTCTTGGACGATCCAGTCGGGGGTCCAGGGGGCGGAGCCCCCTGGCTAGACGGATATGGCGAGCGAAGCGAGCCTGACGGTTAGTTCCTTATAAATAACACCAATACTTCACATACAATCAATGCTGTCAGTTTGCAGTGAATCTTACTGTGGACAGTTATTATTTTTTGATTCGGAAATAGGAACAAAGCAAGGCTGGATTTGGAACTGTAGCCTATAAATACACTTCACTTGAATTAGAGACAAACGAATTAATAGTGTTTCTCTCTCTCTGCTTGAATTGACAAACGGTATAGAATGAGAAAACAAATGGAGCAATCAGTTATAATATTTGATCCGATTAGATCTGATCATTACTCATATTTAGCTCTCATTTTGTTTCTGTGTCTGTCAGTTAGAGCCACATTGTCAGCATTATTTAAATGGGAGGCATTCATTGTGTAGCTGTACCTAGTCTACTGTACCATGGAGAAAAGATAGCATGAGCTATCTATGCTAAATTATGCTATTTTATTCCTTTGTGACTGTACATTAATCTAGTAGTCTACTGGGAGTTCATCATAAACTTAATAAGGTAGACACTATTTCAGTGGAAAAGTTACTTTTAGTTAACTATTCTAGTAAAGGAATTAACTAGACTATTTACTCAAAAAAATTGTATTCACTAAAAATTCTAGTAAATAGTATACTCATGAGGTGTACTGACAGTTCGTTATTGAACTATAATTTTATTGTGGTTCGTTCGTCTTTATAAACTCTTTCCGATAAACTCTGAATGTTCGAGGCCTAGAATAATCCTATCGTAATTCAATATTCATGTTTATATTACTACAAGCAGAAGCATAAGATGAATATGTCATAATTTATGATTCCCGAAATAAAAGATGACAATCATAACAGACTGAGAGCCTGGGCTGATCTACTGTAACAATAGAATATAAAACTGATTGGTCAAGAATTGTCTACTTCATTTTTGAAGCCAGCCGATAATAAATTAATATATTCAGGTAAAAGTAAATTCGTATGGCTTTTTGTTGGTGGGGAGTCCCTTGCGGGAAGGTCCCACCGCCTGAATATATAATTTAAGCCGTCAATGGGCCTTACGACTGTCATACTTCAGCCGGGACCGACAATTTAACGTGCCCATCCGCTAACACGGGAGTGATCTGGTTAAAAAGCTTTTAGTAATGAGAGGGTTTGAACCCGGGATCTCTATGCTGCTACGCAAGCACTCTATCCAATAGACCACGGATCACTATATTCATGTTCCAGTAGGCGATGGAGAATTTAGCTATTTAATTGAAATAATAGTTAGAACAGTATTTGGAAAAAAAACATTGAACATTGCGCAATCAAAAAAAAATAGAAAAAATCCAATTGTGCTACAATTATAATATTACTATGATATGATAATTCACATTACTCACTCAATTTTGGAGTTATCTTGGCTGAATGGATAATTTACCTGTAACAGAATCAAATAATTATTGTAAACATTAAATAAATAATTGAAGTGACAGAATAATCTATTATTTACATAGTCTTCATTTCCTAACATTTTTTTCTATATTTCTAGTTAGTCTCACATTTTATAAGAACAGAGTTGATTTGAGATAGAGTCTAAAATAAAACATTGGAACTTAGAACAATCATAATTTATTCATTTGTATTTTTCCTCTGTCATGTAACCCATGTTAGAGGTATTTATTAAACATGAAAAAACATTTACAATATGGGTTAAAAGTTAGTTACATACTTGTATGAATTTTCTTAAACTAACGTGTAGCATCGATGGTGCGGCTGATGCTACTGATGCTAAGCATCCCAGTATAGAGTCTATGTGTCGAGATGCATTTATGTAACCGATTGAATTCTATAGCGGGCTATATGGAGGATATACCTCAGCAAGAACGTTGAAGAATGAACGTCCAAAAGAGAACGATATTCATGAGTTGATACTAATCAAATCATTTATCCATCACTTCTATTTTTTTTCTCCTGTCTCATATTTTTAAATATCCTGACGGGAAGAATAATATGTTTCCTTTGACGGGAAGAATAATATTTTTCCTCTTACGGGGAAAACGATTCTAAACTATACAGAAAATGCCTATGAAATAGTCTACAAAACAAGAAATTCCAAAAAACTATCTGCCAGCTGCCATCAAAACTATTTTTCTACAGAATGTATTAATATATTAATTTAATCATCGATGAAGGTTGGTAGTCATCACTTTTCAAACGAAATATTTCATCGAAATGCCCGGAAATTCTCAAATTCCTAGCTCACACTTCTTACATAGTCTAGTTCTAGTATATCCGTGATTTGCTAATGAGACCGCGCTTGAAAATCAACACTTTGTCCGTACGGTATTGAAATAACTCCCAATATGTCATCACTACCAGCGTGAAACTCTCAAAAATTCCAAAGTTTCAACAAAAAACTACTTTTTGAATGTTGCTCTATTAGTTATCCACTAATGAGAATGTTCGGCGACGATGACTACTTTTCTATTAAATTAGGAGTCAGAAATTTGACATTAATCTCTTTTAATCCCTTTGAAATGAAATGTCATTTTTCATCGGACTAGAGTCAAGAATTTACTACTTATTTTCGCTATAAGATGATTTAAGAGGAAGCGGGATTAGGAAACTATTATCCAGTTTTCAACCAAGTTTTACATTTGCATATCAATAATTCCTGTTCAAATCTAATTCATTATTCATATTCTTGTATCAGTTATCTTTCGAAGTGTCACTCTTGATCTTATTGATTAGCAGGATATCGCCGAATTATTAAAATTTGCCAAATCAGGCGGATTTTAAGACTTGTACTTCTCAATAACCAATGAATTTTCCTTATTCATTTTCCATCAGTATAATCGCTCAATATGGAATTGTTGAGTTAATCTGTTGATTTATCAATTATTGATCTGTTGTTGATTGTAGAAGATTACTCACAAATTTACAATCAAATCAAAATTTTATTTACAACTGAAACAAAATAAAATTGGGTTCTGCCAAACCCGAAGGTTTTTCGGCAGGTGTTCAGTTACAGAAAAACAAGTTACAAAAGTTAATGAACTTGGACAAAATAAAAATGACACTTCAAAGATTTCAAGTGTAAGATAAAAGAATACAGATAGAAAGTATAAAATTATAATAAAAGGCATCACCCGCGAAAGGAAAATTACAGTTGATTCTTAAAGTATTTGGAAATTATTTACAACTTTAAAAGAAATCAAATCGAATTAAAATGATCTCGATTGAATAATCATACTAGCCAACAAGGGTACACATCCTGATAAAGATTTGTCAACATTTTATTCCTAGCTTCCAATTTCTGCTTTGGATTCAAGTTGAAAATTGATTAAGTTGAGAAATATCAAGTAAAAATATTTCATAAATTCACACAAATTAGACTTTGGGAATTAGAAACACAGTTCTATTCTTTACAAATCCACTTTCATAATTTTGATTCTAGGACTGCAGTTTCGTGTTTCGTTTTGAAACCAACAATCAGCTGAGGATTAAGATGTGAAAATGTGTTGGTTTCAACCAACAACCTGAATTATAATTCATAAAAGTGGAGTTGACTTAATCAAACTGTGTTCTTTTATTTGTTTTTTTACAAGAAAGCTCTGATTGGGTGGGAGGGGGAAACTAAGAATACCTTGTTCTATTTCTCTCCCAAATTTAACATTTTTAATGTCTCCCAACTCTATAATAATGTTCAAATTGCATCTATAACTTATTATTGTTCATTCATCTACATAAACAAGACGATTCCTGAAATCTTTTAGTCAACAATATTTCTCCAATCAAAACAGAACTAGTTTTGATTCAGATAACTTATACAGTAGATGAAGCATTATCACCGAAACCTCATGTGATAGATAGGCTCTTGGCAAGAATAGTATAAAGATACTATCTTAATACTAAGATACTATCCTTGGGCTATGGGTGAACTACATGGTGTGAGAAACTTTTTGATGAAATAGTTAAGCTTCAGTTGAGATTACTATGATTCTTTGCCGTATATAAAAATAATTTTGCTCTGATTTACTATCTCTAGGACAGTAAATTTATTGTACATTAAGGCTATAGTTGAATCAAGATATCTACTGTAACATATCAGATTATAAGCCTCAGGGTAGGGAACTATGGGTAAGTTTTCTAACCATTTGGCAGGCAGAACATGTGTTCAGATTTATAGATTTTAATCGCAATTTTATTACTAGTTCAGATATTATAATGGCTAGTTCAGTTCAAGAATAATCACGATAACTGGACACTGATTTCATGGGCCTGTTCACAATCACAAATGTGTTATTTTACATACTATGTACCCACAAAGTACACTTGTAATAATATTGTAAATAGGTGAGTAATATAAACACAAGATTTTAGGTAGTAAAAGTTACAGATTAGATTAGCTAATGTTTCACATGGTAATGTATACAAGATAATTTATATTATTCAAGGTGGATTTACTAGATAAATGTAACCATGAAGTATGATTCCAGTTTAAAGATAAGGCAAATAATCGCCATCTCTTGAAAAAGATTTGCATCTTTGAATGAAGAAATAAAGGATTGAATTACATTTTAATGTAACCAGCGGGTTGTAGAATTTTATAGTTTTAAGATAAGATAAATACTCTGAAACATGATGAGTGGATAGATAAGGTAAAGGATAGAATGAGAACGGATGATGAAGAGAGAGGGAAAAGGAAAGAAAAGAGTTGGAGGATGAGAAAGAGAAAAAGAAATGAACAACATATCTGGGAATTTAGAAGGAAAATATTTTAAAAACTGGAAATTTTTAGTCCACCCTCTACCCCAGGCTATCAACCAATTCAGACTGTTCCAATGCCATTATCAGGCAGAAGTAGATTGTGAAGATTTAGCTGATACCCTGATAAATGCCGACTCTTTCAAGTATTATCTGGAGTTTTCAGATGAAAAGACTTATCCAATGCCTGCCAATGTGCTTTTATCTTATCTGAACATTTAATCGAAACAAACATGTCAATTTACCGTCATTAATTAGGCGAATCCGGCTATTCTACTGTCGACACAAGATAAACCTGATTTATTTCCCGGTGAATATTTCTCCATACTCAATTAACCAGTTTAAAAGTAAACAGAAGTTTTCGTAGGTGTATTGAGTTCGTTTGCAAGTTTATTGGAGACTCATTCTGCTATTTGCATTGATATTACTCAGTGAATAGGATTGATTAATTCAAGAAAAACGTATTTAGGAGAGAAAATCTCATACGAATCTTTTCTCTTCCCAATCAAACTTCTATTCCATTATCTCCCTTCAAACTCATTTCTTTTTACATCACCCAATATAAATTAAGAGCTCCCTTCCTAACACAGATAGGACCAATTTTCCCTTTTTCAAATGTTTTTCACATTCATGAACTATTCCACCATTATGAGTGGAAATAAGTAGATACAATTAATAATAATAATAATTTCTCTGATTGCCAATGAATTGTAACCAGAGGAGTTTATTGACAAAACATATACATAATTGTTATATTATACATACAAAATTGCTAATATAAACTTGATTCTAATTATGATACCCCACTATAATAATATGTGTCGTGGTGATCATAATATTCTTTTCTAAAACATGTATAATTAATTATTCCTTCACTAACAAGCACGTTAAAATGAAATTATGCTCTCAAAATTGTTATATTAAATAACAATTTAATAATTTTTATCACTCTTCCAAGATTCTCAATTACTAATAATTCTCGAACCGATAAAGTGAAGTGATATTAATCAACTTTTGGTACCTACTTCTATTACAATATGGGAAAAACAGTTTTGGGTTAAGCAGGGAACCCACTATGCCGTCACCGTCAGGCACCGTCCAGCACCGACCGTCACCGTCAGTCGCCGCCTTCACCGTCATTTTTCCGGCGATAACCCACTTGCCCGTCTGGTTAGCTCCGTCAGAAACCGGAGCTAACCAGAAGAAGTGCATCAGTTGCGATGGAGAGTTCATCAGACGAGGAATTGCTAGTAATAGCCACAACATGTGCTGACTTTTAAGACAACTGATAACTTTTCCCGAGTCCCTGGGATCAAGATCTTTAATTTGAGCCCTTTCCCATCATCGTGTGATTTGTCAAACGGCTATAACTTTAATTCCATAATTTCATAGAAAAAACGGACCGGCTATCCGGCAAGAATGCCCCAAACAGCAATGGTGGCCGACGGTGACTGACGGACACGGTCGTGGCCGGTGACGGACGGGTATAGTGGGTTGCCGTTCGTTTAAAACAATGCAAAGCAATGTTGCCGGTACGCAACGGTGACGGTCGGTGCCGGACGGCGCCTGACGGTGACGGCATAGTGGGTTCACTATAAATAAATACACTCAACCTTATCATGCTGTTGTAGTAAAACAAGTAGTGTAGTGAATAAGTGATTTCATGGTAGATATCCATATTAAATAAAACGACCTAAAATTGTCACTACTACTTATTTATTGAGAACCAAATTTTAGTAGCCAAAGTCAAATACATTACTCATACAAGATGGATGACTGGAAAAAATTATATTATTATATTATATACTATTACTTACAATCTATTATTAAATTTTAGATGGATTATTGTTGTATTTGTCAAGCTAGACTCTATTTGGTTTCTGTATATGTATTTATGAGTGTGAATAAATTTGAATTTGAAAATTTGAAAAGAGGTTAAATCTGTTCAAATTCGAAGGGCTTTTGCTATGGTCTCCCAGAACAACACTTATTTGGAATCAAACGTATAATCAGTTTTTGATGTATTTTCTTAAGCCCGCAAACAGAGAAATGTGAGCTGTTCGTTTAAACCCCGTATGAAACACATTATGATAAATGCAACCATATCTACAAGTAATCGTGGTTTCAGCGTTAAACGTAGTGTTGGCATATGGCCCTTAGACTACTATCTTTGTTTAAATTGTACTAGTTGTTTCAATCACTAGAATATCATAATCTATCATACAGAACCGGTTGTTCAAATTGATTCACAACAAATTAATAGTAAATTTTATTATGTATTTGTTCTTACGTTCATTCTATTCTTACAGTCATTAAAAGACTGTTAAAATTTAATAATCCTCGCTCCTCCCATCTTGTAACTGATTTAATCCATTCCATTGACATGTTAGATGAATCATTACAAGCCAGTCACAACTACTTATCATTTCAATCGCAAATCTGGCATCAAAACATGATTGGCATTCATGATTGATGGCTGATTTCACTTTGCAAATAATCAATGATCATCTCCAGCTCAAGCGGCATGTTTGTAGCTTGTTTGCAAAAACAGCAGAAATCAATCTTTCTGAAACTTGCTCTTTGGATTCATGTTGAGTATTGGTATCTTGAGATCTCGTACAAATATAATATAAATATTCCGAACACATCTTCCACTTCCTTGTATAGGTATAATAATTTTGCCAGGTTACACCAAAAATTCGCTACAAAGTTGGCAAACACGAAGATTGCTTCAAAGATTCACTGGTTGAGATTATTTTTATTGTATTTTTGTTGCAAAATATTGAAATTTCCACTTTTTATTGATTCATATTATTGTTAATTTTTATTTATCAATAATTTATTATTTATTCAATACAACTGAGTATAACAATATTGAGTATAACAGAAGAAAATATTATATTAATTTTATGGAATATTCCACGACGAATAATTTTTTTGGGGGAATTATAGGCTATAGAAGTTTGCATGAATTATTATTGTATCGAAATTCGGGAGTGGGAAAAACTGTTGCTTCCTTGCAATAATCGTGGAATCGATAAAGAGAAAAAAGACAAATTTCCAAAAATGCTACAGAATGGTTAATTCCTATTCCTTGAACAAGTAGAACAGAAATATAATACTGTACTTCATTCCATGCATGGAACCCCCTGAAATGAGATATGGAAAACGTTACTGAATTGGAAAGTTCTCGAGAATATCTCCACAGAATAACCAATCTATAGATCTATACATAATATATTTTCAGTCAATATTTTACTGTCAAGAAACATAAATAAACATGAGCTCTAAACGATCTAAATAACTGGTTCATTGAGTTTTCTCACAAATCCACTAAATATAATGGTTCCTAAACTTTCGATCAAAGCTTGTTTATTTTTCCAAAGTTGAAGCTCTGTTCAATACTAGTAGTTCTGTGAACAGTAGACCTCACGAAGTATTCTCATCCACAAGTACCTGATTGAAATAGACCTTATGGAAATACAGCAATAGACTGGCTTCTCCACACATCTGTGTAATCACTTGTCAGCTAATTTATGATGAATAACTCTATAGTCTGATTTTTACGGTAATATTGCCGTATGAAGGAGGCTCCTTTTTCCTCTTATATTATCCTTGAAATGCA
Source organism: Nilaparvata lugens (assembly GCF_014356525.2). NCBI lineage: Eukaryota > Metazoa > Arthropoda > Insecta > Hemiptera > Delphacidae > Nilaparvata > Nilaparvata lugens. The sequence continues at coordinate 28,043,041 of NC_052516.1, forward strand.
AAATTTCCAAAAACCTTGTATATACGTCGACGCGCAATTTAAAAAGGAACATACCTGTCAAATTTCATGAAAATCTATTACCGCGTTTCGCCGTAAATGCGCAACATAAAAACATATAAACATTTAAATATTCAAACATTTAAACATTAAGAGAAATGCCAAACCGTCGACTTGAATCTTAGACCTCACTTCGCTCGGTCAATTATGCTGAAACACCTAAACAAAATCTTTAGTTTAAAAAACCTCAAGGATAGTATAGTATATAGCTATCTATATACGATTCTTGACAAGAACCCATTCCGATATTAATGCTGAAATACCTAAACAATCCACACGAACCAATCTTTCAATTACCTGGCGCTACTCTTTCAATCCATTCAACCCTCTTTGTTATGCTGGTTTCACTCAACCACTCATACACCACATGTTTGACTAGTTCACCGCACAGCATACACGTATGTAGCGTAATGCCTTGTCATGTATGCGAGCGTTCATACACAATAGACCAAGGCAAGGCTCAGTCACTGTATGTCAGTGCAATGAATGTTCAGTGTCTGCTTATGACTCAATAGAAAATTATTAGTGGAGCCAAACTGGCTACATGCTTCAAAGGCATCGTAGATACAAGAGAGCCGATGTAGGGGGAAGAGAAAGAGGTGAAGAAGAAGGAGGAAGAGGGAGAAAGAGAAAGAAGAAGAAGAAGAAAGAAAAGAAGAAGAAGAAGAAGAAGAAGAAGAAAAGGGTGGAGAGATTTCGTATACAGTTGTCAAGGTCGATGTCTACAATACCTGAATCATAACCTATTATATTATATTTAATAGACTATACATCTATATAACCTAAATCAACCTCTTATAGCGGTGCTCTGTGGCTTTGATGTGTTAAGCACTCTTTGTAATCGTACGGTACATTGAGTCCGGAGTCTGAGAAAAAAGGAAGGAGGAAAAGAAATAACAGTGTATTTTCTATGCTTTTTTGCGTTTCCACAAGTATTGTTGAAAACTACTTGAGGCAAGGATGTTTATAGAGTATGTACGCAATACATAAAGTTTTTTAACCCATTTTCAACAAGCTGCAGAAGTTAGGAGCTACGGAACAAGCTTCTGTTGTTTTTTGTCGATAATATTGTTATAACTTAAGGAATGTTGAAAACTACTTGAGGCAAGGATGTTTATAGAGTATGTTGTACACAATACATAAAATGTTCAACCCATTTTCAACAAGCTCCAGAAGTTAGGTGTGTTTGACCATAGAGAAACAATAGTATAAGTAGATATCCCATGGTATAGGGCGTTTATGTCGCAAATTTTACTGTTATCTCAAGCTTCTTTCCCGTGAAGCTGTGTGACACTGGTAGTCTCTCATAAATTGTGCCGTTCATACACTCTTACCCCAACAAAACAGTAAAATTCGACAATAATCAACAGTAATCGGCTCGAGATAACAGTAAAAGTTGCGACATGAACGCCCTATACCATGGGATATCTACTTATGCTATTGTTTCTCTATGGTTTGACAGTTTGTGAAGTAAGAATGAGCTACGCATCAAGCTTCTGTAATTTTTTGTTGATAATATTGTTATAACTTTAGGAATAAATTTTCCCATGAATAATAGCTACTATCTACACTAGACATTAATAATAATCATACCAAAAAATGCATCCTTCAACACTGGACATAAAAGTATTCTCTTAGTTTCTACCTTCCTAGGATATTTCCATTAAATATCGTATGGTAGGTATATATGCAAATGGATATTGTTAACGGAATTGTAATTTCATTCTAATTCACCCTCCAAAATTGTAATAGATAGCTTGAATCATTTTCCGAGTCACTCGCATTGATTGGTTTGTGATGAGGAGATAGATGGTGAGTTGTTTATATATATAGTCGGAGTGGTGGTGAGATAATTTGAGAGGTATTATAGATTTATAGATATATTTATGGTATAATGTAACAATAGTATTTAGGTATAGGTGAATGGTACGAAACCAAACTGACATGAAGTATAAGTAGCAGAAAAAATTAATCATTGTAACACTACCTGAACTTGAACAAATTATTCACAATGCAGGCTATAAATTTTATTTCAGACACGTTTGCTAAATCCAATCTAGTACCATTATCTAAATATCCTATATTCTCTAAATAATCACATTATTTAAATATCTTCTTCTTCTTCTTTGGCTGTGCCTTATCCAATTTAAATGGGGTCGGCATTCCTTCCTCTTAGTCTGCCTCTCCACAAAGCCCTATCCAATGCTTCCTCTCTCCTCCAACCACTCTCCCGCAAGTCAGCCGCTATTCTATCTCCCCACCTCATCCTAGGTCTACCTCGTCCTCTCACACCATCCAAAACCAAATCCTGCACTCTTCGTCCAACATAATCCTCCTCCCGTCGCTGTACATGCCCAAACCACCTCATCCTTGTCTCCTGCATTTTCTTTCCCAGTGGTCCAACTTTTACAGTGCCTCTGATCAATTCATTTCTTATTTTATCTCTTCTTGTAACTCCACACATTCATCTTAAATATCTAAATTATTCAAATATCTAAAGGTTGCTAAATCCAATTCCAGTACATGATAATAATTCTTCCTACAATTTTCATTATTATCCGCTCATTTTTATAGGAATGGAGCTCTGTTACATATATTATTTAATAATGATCCCTACATTTTTGTGAATTCTCGTGTTAATTATGAGAACTGATAACATAACCACTCTTATTAGGACTATATTTGAGTAGCAGGATTCAGAAGAGAACCGTTTTGTGGTGATCCTGTCGACCCTCTCCCAATCATTGACTTCATTATGTGTTTTTCTGAATCAATAGATGAATATATCGACCAAAATGTCGGTAGAAATATCTATCAAAACAGCAAAACATCAGTAACTTATGTATAGAAACAACTGTACTCCCAAATACAAAACCTATACTGTAACTAGATACTGTTGTATATTGTAAATATAGTTATAGTAGACTGCAAACCATATCTGAAACACCTCGAAAACTACAGATATATAATAAGCAAGTGGCAGTCTATTGCATAAGATGACCGTAGGAGGTTTCCGAGTCTGATGTATTGATCGTGTCGTGACTTGATCGAACACGTTTCAAAGGAGTCTGGCTGCAATTGCAGATGGCTGAGGCGTGTGTAGTTTGGACGTTACTCTGGCAAATAGATGCCAATGGCAATGATAAGGAGTGCACATGGTGTGTGGGAGACTTACTGAAATAAATTGATGGGTTCTGGGCTATTTCCAGACTTTCTGGGATTCATAAAATATAGGAACCGTGAGGTTTCTGGGGTATTTCGAGAATTTCCAGGATTCAGAAAATTCACTGTGGGGTCTCTAAGGTATTTCAATACTACCTGAGATTTATAAACTATATTGAGGGGCTTTTATGGTATTTCGAGACTTTCTGGGATTCATAAAATATAGGAACTGTGAGGTTTCTGGGATATTTCGCGAATTTCTAGGATTCATAAAATATACTGTGGGGTCTCTGAGATATTTTGATACTTTCTGGGATTTATGAAATATGTTGAGGGGCTTCTATGGTATTTCGAGACTTTCTGGGTATGAAACATAATGAGGGGTGTCTGAAGCATTTCGGACCTTCTTGGATGTATAAATGAACCGTGGGGTCTCTGGGGTATTTCGAGATTTTTTGGGATTTATAAAATAATCCGTGGGATTTCTGGAATATTTTGATACTTTCTGTGATTTGTGAAATATACCGTGGGGATTCTGGGATATTTTGATACTTTCTGTGATTTGTGAAATATACCGTGGGGATTCTGGGATATTTTGATACTTTCTGTGATTTAAAAATTATATTGTGGGGTTTCCAGGTTATTTCAAGACTCTTTGAGATATTATAGTGAACCATAGGGTCTTTAGGGGAGTTTCGAGATTGACTGGAATCTATAAATAAGCCTAATATACTGTGGTGCTTCGAGAAATTCCTTCTTTGTAAATTACTCCTACTTGGTAGAAAGAGGTGCTTCTTCAGAAACAGAATTCTGTGTGATTGAAGATATGATTGAAGATTTTTTATAATTATGATTTATGATTGAAGATATGTTACAAATAATTTAACGATATTCCGTGGATTTTGTCAAGTCCCTTGCATATAGCTTGGAGGAGTTCTCGAAGGAAGAATGCAGTGTGATTGAAATTATTATTGACAAATTATTTTAATATCATTCTTATGAATTGGTTTATTCATATAATGATACAGAACACAATTATTATAAATTTACAGGTTTACTACGGGATTTCGTAGAGCTTGTGATTTACATGAATTGGAACAATTGAATTGCACAGCAATCAAATTCTTTATTCTTTATTGATTCATACAATAATTACATCATCAAAATGATAGGGAGAGAAAAAAAAGGTAAACTTGTGCTATTCCTCTCCGAAATTTAGATGAGATAACACATAGTCCGAAATAGGATAAGTCTTGCAGTTGTTCACTTCACAAAATTTTCAGTTCTCAATTATTTTCAGAAAGTGGATTTCATTTAAATTCTAATTTACCAGTGAATCCCTGGGTTTTCTATTGAAAATGCTCTTCAATTCATCATATAATTAAAATAACTGCTCATACATCATAGAATATTAATAGCTTATCATCAGAGTTTTCTCATTTAACCATTGATAGGGATCAATGATCATATCCATTTATTAAATTCTGGGGTATTATGTAGGAAATGGAAATTCACATATCATGGCATATCGAAGGTAATATGCGAGAGAATATATTATGGAGAATTGATTATTCTATGGTATTATCCAAGAAAAACATTAGCATTAAAGCATTAACATGTAACTACCCTGATAAACCAGCCTCAATTATTCAATAATTTGGTAGTTCTCATTCATTACTATCTTGTTCACACTATCAGAACCCACCTTTCTAATTCATTAGTACAGTAATTTGCTAATACAAGTACTGATGGACCCAGTAGTTTCCCAATTTATTATCAATTTGGTAATTCGAGTACTGCTTAACTACACACTAGTTTTCATATCCATTAGTAGCCAGGTAATTCTAGTAGTTGATCCACGGAGACCAGTAGTTCCAATCTATTATCCGAAGAATTTGAACAAGGATTTTCAAAAGCCGTCCTAAAAACTGGTTTGATTGGTCAGTCTCGGCTTACTGAACACTGTATAAAGAGTTTATGAGTTGAGTTGAGATTCACTATAGAATTAGTTGAATGGGAAGCTGAACGGAAACTGACAGTGACGCTTACTGCACACTTTATATAGTTTTTAAGTTGAGATTCACTTTAGCATTGGTTGAATGGGAAGCAGAACGGAAACTGACTGCGAATAGAAATCGAACAGGCTACAGGCAAAAAACGCCGGAATACTTTATTGGACTTGTATCGTGTGTGGGTGGACGTTTGTAATTAGTTTGGCAAAGTAACGTCTGTGTTTGCATTCTGATGTACGGGTCGACTAATTTTTATGAACACTTTTGAACCAAACTGCACGCAGTGTAATCTCACAATAATTTGTCGGCGTGAGTACCGAAGCAAGTTGAATTTAATTGAGACTTCAATTGTAATTATTGTCATGATGTTGGCTTTGAGCGAATGATGATGTTGTCTTCAAGCAAGTAAAGTGAATTGAGGATTCAATAAAAATATTCGTACACTCTTTTATCTCCTACTCTTCCAACACACCGAGGTAAGAGATTCGGGGCTCAAATAATTTATTGACATGTCTGAATTATCCCCAATTATGTTGCTACAAGATATATTTAGATATTTTGAAGCAAGTTAATGCCTGGTGTTTCAAATTACAACGTTTTCACTGCAAGTAAAATTGAAATTCGGTGTTATCTCTATTCAAATCTTAGTCATATACAAGATTTATAATAACAATAATAATAATAATAATAATAATAAAATAATAATAATAATAATAATAATAATAATAATAATAATAATAGACAAGATCATAGATAGTCTCATATTAGCTTAGATTCGACTCTCCTTTTGTAAATTAACCTATGAAACCGTCACAATGATCTATGATAACGCGACTATGATAACGTCGCTCAAAGCCTTAATAATGCGCTAAACGTATAAAAGCAGAATATAATGACTTTTATACACTTTACAGAAAACATATTATTTATTCGTTTCATTTCTTGTTAAACAAACCTCAGAGAGTGAAAGAAGTCATTCTGTTCTCGAAGTATGATACAGTTCTACTTTAAAATCAAAAGCGAATTTGTTGATATTCTCAAATGAATTATTGAAGAGTCTAGAGATTCTTTGGGTAGTTAGAATAGAATAGAATAGAAACTTTTATTTGCCATAAAAAATTAAAATAAATACAAAAAATAGTGAACAATAGATTACAAATCTCAACAAAAGAAAAGCAAAAGTAACATTGTGTTCAAATACAAGCAAACATAATATTATGGCAAATGTACTGGAGTTTATGAAAGACTATTACAGGGTGACAACTAGAGTGATAAATTTCATAATACCGTGATTCATGCTTTTGGTCAACTTTCAACTATCCCAAACATAATCATCAGAATGGACTTCAAGCTATTAAACTATGAACTTCTTATTATTGAAGTATCCCCCTGAAAACTAGTCCTTAAATCAGTAAGAACTCTAAATAAACGAGTGCTTTTTGGGAAGCAAACATAAAATTTAGGAAATAACTAGCCACACATTTTCACTAATTAATAGAATAATAATCCTCAGGCATTATCCTCATCTATTCCAAACCCTCTTATTTGGAACCTTTCCCTTAATAGACTAAATTAATAATACAAAAATGCTTAAGATCAATACTTTTTAACACTTAAAATATAATGAACTGACTAGAAAATCATAATATTTAATGATTCAGCTACTAGAACTACTAAACTGTCAATTAATATGCAGAAAATTCGTAGATTGAACGACTTCAGAATCTTAATTTTTCCAAACATTGATGGATCACAACTATTAGACGCAGGCAACTAATATCTGTTATTAAGTAAAGACTCTTGGACGAAGTTATGTTTATCGAATGATTAAAATTAGTTTCTAACTATTCGTGAAACTAAACAACCGCTATTAAACAAGACTATCATTTGCTAATGAAGAACATGTGGAACCGATGTGGAACTATCTGAATGATGAATTTCGGTCCATTAACTTTGCTAATGTAGTTTTATGAGGTTGTAAGTCAATTTTGGTTAAACTTTAACCTAAGAGATTATAATTATTATTGAACGAAAATCTCGATTTTATTAAATGCTGTAAATCACCCCGAAGACTTCTGCTACCTTCCTGCAAATATTGACAACAAGGTAAACAGCTAGATGGAAATTCCATCTGTAGGAGATTATACTCTAACCGTTAAAGTATCTCCTAAGTTTTTCTCGAGGAATATAAGAACATTTTCTACTTCATGTTCTGTTAGGCCAATTCATTTTGTAGTGAATTCCTCAAACATAATTATTATTGAAGGAAGATGAATTCATGTGGATTCAGCCTTACGTCTCTTTAATACCTCTTTATTCAGTTTTGATATGCAATATTCATTAGAATATTGAAGAAGTTCTTAATCCGAGTGGTTTCTAAAAAAAAAAAAACATCCTCATTATTATCGAGGTCTTTTTTCTTCCATCTTTTAATTTTTCTACTACAAGTTGTGTTCCATCCTCAAAGCATTCATTATTCCACATAATGCACAATTATTGCTACATACAACAAATCCGAACTACCAATGCAATAAAACCCATTGACGATCTTCGACACAACTACTATTATTATCTACAACAAATTACCATTACATAACCGAATAGAAAACTTTATTGTTGGAAATTTATATTATTATTATCATCACATATATTATTACTCACAACAAACGTGAATTATCCAGAAAATTCTACAGAAACTCGATCTTCGCAGCAATCGATATAGTGCACAAATCGATCGAGCAATTATTTAATCTCTGTTTCTATCTGTATTACTTGAATTATCCAGAAAATTCTGCAGAGACCTTCGCAGCAATTGATAGAGTGCACAAATCGATCGAGCAATTATTCAATCTCTATTTCTATCTGTATTTTTTGAATTATCCAGAAAATTCTACAGAGACCTTCGCAGCAATCGATAGAGTGCACAAATCGATCGAGCAATTATTTAGACTCTATTCCTATCGGTATTTCTTGAACTATCCAGAAAATTCTACAGATCTTCGCAGCAATCGATAGAGTGCACAAATCGATGGAGCAATTATTATTCAATCTCTATTTCTATCTGTATTTTTTGAATTATCCAGAAAATTTTACAGAAATTCGATCTTCGCAGCAATCTATATAGTGCACAAATCGATCGAGCAATTATTTAATCTCTATTTCTATCTGTATTTCTTGAATTATCCAAAAATTCTATAGAAATTCGATCTTCTCAGCAATCGATATAGTGCACAAATCGATCAAGCAATTATTAAAACCCTATTTATTAAAACCCTATTTCTATCTCTATTTCTTGAATTATCCAGAAAATTCTACAAAGACCTTCGCAGCAATCGATAGAGTGCACAAATCGATCGAGCAATTATTTAATCTCTATTTCAATCAGTATTCCTATTTGGTGTGGACTGGAGATTGGAATCTATTCAAATTCGCAATGTGGCAACACAGTCTAGTTGCGATTGGTCCTAACCTATAGTGAGATTCACATTAAACTGTCAGCTTTCTCAGTTAGTGCTTCCCATTCTACCAATGAGCTGACCAAGCTGACAGATTCACGTGAATAACGGACTCGTGGGAATCAGGTAAACGTTCAAGGTCGTACAGTGAGATTCACAACATTCTGGCAGTGTTGAATGAATGGGGAGCAGCACTGATGTAATATGAGGAATATGCAGAGAGTTCGGAGTGAACCTGACTATAGGCTAGAACACCTCAGATCTTTAATCTGTTTTCTCTTCTTCTTTCTTTTTGTATTTCTCCGTATTCGGATTTTGTGCGTCTCATAGACAGTCAACATGGTCCTTGTTAGATATTTTCTCTTTCCCCTCTACTCACTTTTTGATCATCTTTTTTCTGCTCTCATACTCATCATGTTCAACACAGCTGTTTTTGATAAAAAATTTGAATGAGAATTAATATTGTAAAAAAACAGCTGTTTTATTTCTTTAACACAGTCTTCACGATTCTTCTTCCATTCTATCCTCCTTTTTTTCTCTGCTTTCTCATTCCTCTTACCTTAAACCCTCCTCCAACCGTCTTGTTCTCTTTCACTTACATGTTAGGTGTTTCATTCTCTCATTTGAAAACTCTTCTTACAGATTTTTCACATTTTTCCACAATCTTTTGTTTCTCTTAGTCGTATTACTCTTATTTTACTACAGTATCTATTATTTAACAAAAATCCGGATTGAATGCTTTCATATTTAATTGCTGGTTTTACTATTTTTCCTCCTTCATGTTTTATTTTTGAATTGAGCTCCTTCCATTTACCATCATTATTACCGTAGTGACCAGTACAAAATGGATATTTAAATACGAAGTATAAAATCAATTTATCCATTTTCCATTACTCCTCCTCATCCAATTAAACGTATTCCATGTGTCTCTTCTTATTTCTCTTATAACTCTGTTTTAACTTATTCAATTTCTCTTTTTGATCTCTCTCCACCTCTCCCTATTCTCTCTCCCTCCTCTTCCTTCTTCACCACCTCATACTTCTCTTACTTCTCATACTCCTACTCCTCCCCCGTTCTTCTCCTTCTCTTCCTCCTCATACTCTACCTCCTCCTCCTCCTCCTCCTCCTCCTCCTCCTCCTCTTCCTCCTCATCCTCTGCCCACTCATCCTCTACCTCCTCCTCCTCCTCCGCAACCCTTCTTCACGTCCTCTTCCTCCTTATCATCATCGCCATCATCATCATAATCATCATCTTCTCCTTCTTCTTCATCATCTTCTTCGCCTTCTTCTTTTTCTTTCTTCTTATTTTTCTTCATCTTCTTTCTCTTATTCTTCTTCTTCTTCTTCTTCTTCTTCTTCTTCTTCTTCTTCTTCTTCTTCTTCTTCTTCTTCTTCTTCTTCTTCTTCTTCTTCTTCTTCTTCTTCTTCACCTTCTCCTTCTCCTTCGTATTTCCTACTCTGTCTTCTACTCCATCCTCATCTTCTTCTTCTTCACACATTGATGCAACCTCCAACAGTTCACGATCAGCCGATTAGTGTCGAACCTTTTAAAGTCATTCGATCTGTTTTTGGCTGCTGATATGTAAAGACACGACTCACCTTCTATATACACAGAGCATCTATAGATATATCACATATCATCTTTCTCAACATGCACCACCATCCACCATTTTCTCACATATGCAACCGCCTCGCATACTTTGAATGCAAACGAAGATATAGTTTCAGTTTTTCTCAAGTTCCAGTAAAATCAAACTTTTCAGTATGATTTGAGTACCAAATTTGTACCAGTTATCAGGTTAAGCTTTTGATAATCTTATATCCTACTCCCACTGGCGAACAAGGGTCATCTTATGCCAGTGGTTTTTTCACTTGCCGTTTATTATTATTACATTTTGGTTGAATTGTGTTGTCATGTTAAGTTCTGTTTGATTTATGAATATGTATTTACGAGTGTGGAATTTGAATTGAGAGGCTAAAAATTCAAACCTGGATCAACCTACAGCGATCCAGTGGAAATTACAAAAAATGCCTACTTTGAAATTCTAAAAAGATTGAATAATTTTTAATATTACTAGAATATAGCCAGTACTTGACCTCTCCTAGCCGCAACCTCGACCTGAACTTGACCTTTCCTGACCCTTCAAACCTGAAGCCTAACCCTAACCTCATTATAATCTTTCCCTAACCCTTGAACAGAGATACGGGGAGTACTAACTTCTCTTTGCATAAACTTAACCTCATCTGACTCCAACCCTCATGTACTAATTCTGATAATGATAATTAATTCGAATATCCAATGAAAGCTATATAAATAGAAGTGAGGATCTCTGCTACTGTAAATATTGATCAAGAATCTAAATAGCAGAAGAGAACTTGTTGAGTCATGAGTGAAACTGTCCAAGAAAAAATGATTCATAAATGAATATTGCAATTTTGAGTTACATTGCTCATTGTATAATAATCTTGTATTGTTGTATTTGTGAAGGAGACACATTAGGGGTAACCTGTTGCTCCATAAATAAATAAATAAATATAAAATATTCCAATCAAATAATATGATATTCCAGCAGTTGGTCAACTGCAGTTTCTGATAAATCTTCCATCTGTAATATGAAGATTCTGGTTTGGATTTTCTGCAGGAGGGTACTATCAGCTAAATAGTTAAGTAGCCATACAAGATACCGTACATAATAAAATTAATTGTTATTGATTATATACAGAATTAGGATGTAACAAATGTATAACGATAGTTATTATTCAATGAATGAATTACCAGTAAGTTGAAAATTGAACTGAATTGCCAAAATCACAAATACATATTTGTGACCAGAGTATACAATACAAATATACATTGATTCTAACTTAAGTATAACAAAATTTCATCAATGTAATATTTGGCACTGCCAACATAAAATTCCTTGTGTTGGCAGTGTGTTACACTTAAAATATACAGAAACAGTTGCAGTTAAACAGTTGAACGCAGTTTAACAGTTTAGTCTCAGTTTAACTTACTTTGAAACGAATTTTGATTATGAATCAAATTTCATTTCCCTTTCATTTATAATATGGCGAATAAGTATTAACATTTAGGAAGAAGAATGAGAACAAAGAGAGCATTTATTTATTTGTGCTTACTCAGCCAGCTGTGGGTGAGCACCCAGCCAGTGCGAGGCATTGGTAGAGGGGAGAAATCATTTTCTCCTTATTCAGTTGCCAGCAAGCAGCCCTAGGTTTAACAACTACTCCACGATGTGATTATTCACTTCAAGTTTCTTTCTTTCTATTTTGTTAAGTGATTTTGAATTTTTCGACATATGAAGATATTTGTATATAAGCTATACTCAAACCCGCTATTCAAGGTAAACTATTTGTTATACTTTTTTATTATATTTAAGGTTGTTCATTCTGAGAGTTGACTAACTTCAAAAGTAATTCACTCAAGTAAAATAGAAATGTTATTATTAATTTGTTTTCATGAATATTATGTCGTATAGTTCATTGGGAAAAGTAATTATCAATAGTTTTCTTAAACGTTATAACTGGATTATTAACTTAATATATAAGTAGAGTGTATAATTAGACTACGTTACAATTCAAAGGGTTAAAGTCCGAATGTACTAGAGATAATCATTCACACTAATGTAATAATTGAATTGTTCCTTTTAGAAAGATAAGTATTATGTTTAGGATTTATAAATTATTCTTGGCTGTTTTATTTCACAGCGGTCCATGTTTGTGGCAAACTAATTTACTACTGACTATGGAAGAACGATTCTTGTTAATGCCAAATCAATCCACAATTATGAATAGGAGACAAGGGACTCCAAGTGCATCATACAAGGAACAGGTTAAAACGGATATGGAGGATAGGAAATAATTGTCAAGCTGTGTTTTCTTTTAAGCAATTATGGAACATCTTTACCAAATACTCTGTGACGTAACTCGGTACCGAGGTAATGTGATGATCAAGTTTTATTTTTTTCGGCATTGAGATTCATGAAAGACTTAAACAAATAAATGGGCCCATCATCAATTTAGGATAAGAGTATTGTCATGTATATGGAATTTTGTAAAGTGGTAATCCTTTTTTTTATAATGAATTTCTAAACATTCATTGTGTTTGATTGAATTTTTCCTGAATTCATTCCATTAGATGAGAATACCGAATAATTAGTAATAGGGTTTCCTTAATACTGATTATCAATAATTTATAAATTATTTCAATATTTTTAGAAAATCGTTGTCTTAACAATTTTTTTTTTTTAATTCAAAATTTCTTTTCAAAACCCATACGACAGCGATTTCAAGTTGCAGTTAGAATATGAGCAGAAACAACGTTTATCGACTCTGGTCTAGATGATGTTATTGGGTTTCCAGAAGTATATCTTTCCTCGAAAAATCCGGTGATTAAAATCCAATGAGTTATAACCGAAATATGCGTGAAGTCACTAGATCGAATAGTAGTTATAATACTGGTTTGGAACTCCACGAATTTACAGCCTCATAATGGGTGGAAATCTACCGGATACACGTACGTACTGCTTCCCGAAGTCGAATCCCGTTCAAGATTTGATGCCAATAGATTTCATAAAAGTTGCCAATAGAAAGAAGTTGCCTATATATTCAATAAAAAAAGTTACATTTGAGGATAGATTCTCTAGTCTCAATTTTCTCTCTTTTTGTTCTCGTCTCAATTCTCAATCCAAAACACAGGTGCATTGTAACAGAATATCAACAAAGACTCAAAATATATATCTCAAATTTTGAGTTTTCAACGCTACAACAGTCGTTAAAAATCTTATTTCGAGTTACTGCTACCCATCGAATCCCGTTTAAGATTTGATGCCAATACATTTAATAAAAGTAGCCAATAGATTGAATAATAAAGTTACATTTGAGGATAGCTTCTCTAGTCTCAATTTTCTCTCTTTTAGTTCTCGTCACGATTCTCAATTCAAAACACAGGTGCTTTTCAATCAACAAAGACTCAAAAAATATGTCTCAAATTTTGAGTTTTCAACGCTACAAAAGTCGTTAAAAATCTTAATTTCAATGCAAAAAAACGTGGTCCATACTATGAGAACCTGATATTTGATTCAGAGTTGATTTCTACCTCCATTAAAATTTAAATCTATTTTAAAATAAAGATAAATGAGACACTTTTGCTTTGGAAAATGATTCCAATTTCAGATTTCCTCCATTTACCGCAAAACTTCAAACGTGGATTTCGTCTCGAATTAAAAAACCGTGAAATACTGCAAGAGGCTTACAAAATTACTATAGCTTATTGGTTTCTCTTTTGATAGATTCCAGTTAGTTTAAGAAGCAAATTGATAAAAAAATCGTGGAAAAAATCATTTTGCATACTAATTCTAGTACAAGAAAGCTTGGATTATTCGATTTTTTTCCCTATTGCAGAGAAACCACTTGCAACCACTTGACTAATAAGAATTTTATGTTTATATAATGCAATAATCGTCTAATTGATATACTAATGATAAGAAAAAATGAATAAACACGAGAATACTTTTTGATACAACTTCTAACACGGCATCATGCAAACCACTTGAATTAGTAGCAAACCAATAGCATCTTATGTAAGCTAGTGAGTGTTGTATATTATATAGTGTGAGTATGGAGTGGTATATAGTATTTAGTGCTAGTTATTGTGAAGCAGCATGCACGCACGATTTCGACATTATCGGCTCCAAACGAAGCCTGCTTTAAAGAGTATGTACTCACGAATTGGGGTGAGATGGAGAGGAGGTGGAGGAGGAGTGGGAGGAGGAGGATGATGAGTGAAGAGGTGGAGAAAGATGAGAACAGGACTAGAGAGAAAGGAAAAACAGGGGTGGTAAAAGAGTTTTGAAGATGAAGACCGAACGAATAGCGGGAAAGAGATTGTCACCTGGTCATATGGGACATATATATGATTCATATATTTATCTCATATTGATCAGGATTTTAGAGTTTTAATTTACGAAAAGTTTAATGAACGGTGTTTCTGCCTTTGAACAGTTTTGTCATCGACAGAAAGATTGTTTATTTCACTTGTTATCAAAATTATTGTAGCTTCTCTTTTGTTTTTCATAACAAACGTGCTCGCTTGTGCGACGGATAAAAATATGTATTTGAAATGGCTTCATGTTTGGCATTGACTGAGTTATATATTAATACCCAAAATTTTACTAGGGAGTGTGTGTGTTCGTTCGTTAGGACTGTGAGTAAGTCCGGCTGTTCTGGTGAAGGGGATAGATTTTGTTCTTGTTTTATAATACAGTTTTCCTGTCACAGTTCGGGCAGTTTAAAGAGAATTGTATTATTGAATAAGAAGGGATCTGAACCCACTTCATTAGATCAGTTTTTATTTATTTTTCTTTATTAATTAACGTCGCGATTAACCAGTGGATGCCAAATTGGAAGCCATTTTCATTAAGGTAGGTGACTGAGTCATTGTTTTAAATTTTCCATAACCACAACAAATTTAATCTTCACTAGCAGCCAAGCGAGTAGCCTAGAAATATTCATCTATTTATAATTCTAATTTTGTACAAATAATTTATTGTTTTGTTTTAATTATCAAAAACCAGTACGATCATTTCTTGTTTTTCATTTTCCCACCCTTACATACTCGGTGAAGGCAGATCTTGTTTACAAGATGAAGAAGAAGAGAACAAGAATAAGGAGAAGCAAGTGGAAGAGATGAAGAAGAGGAGAAGGAGGAGGTGGAAAGAGGAGGAGTAGGATGAGAAGAAGGAAAGTGCAACGAATGAAAAAAATTGATGGGAGAAGAGATGTGAAGATGAACGCCGTAAGAAGATGTAACGGAAGAGATATAATGAATGAGTTAGAACAAGGAGGAATGGGAGGAGGAGAAGGAGGAGGAGTGGGACGAGGAGGGGTTGGAGAAGTGGAGTGAAGAGGAAGAAAAAAATAGACGGGAGAGGAGATGTGAAGATGAAGTCCGTAAGGAGATGTAGCGGAAGAGAGACAAGGAAGAGAAGGAGAAGAAAAGAGGAGGAGGAGGAGGAGGAGGAGGAGGAGGAGGAGTCTGAGAAGGAGAAGATATGGAGAGAAGAGGAAAAAAATCATAAGTGATAGAATAGAGCCAAGGGGATAAATTAATTAAGGGAGGAAAGAGAAGAAGACATGAAATTAACGTTTGGGAGTACAGGATGAACTGAGAAGATAATTTATGAGGAACGAGAGAGAATCATATCAAATCAATCTTATTAAAACTCATACCTTACCAATAAAAATCACCTACAGCAATATTACTAGTATAAGTAAAATTTACTTTTACAAGGAATCCAACAAATATCAGTAAAAAATGTAGCGAATCAACTGTAAATGAATGTATAAACTCATCAATATCTTCTAAAATCTACAGCAATATTACTACTGTACTAGTAGTTCTGTGAACAGTAGACCTCGCGCAGTTATAAACCACAGCCTCCTCTTATACTGTCCATCAGAGTAAATCCTGTCTGTATGTCGTGTCGGCGAGATATCGGTGTGAAAACGGCTAATGGCTGTTGGGGTTGGTGTATCAAAAATGCTAACATCCTTCTAATATGATCTAACATCCTTCTAATCTAATCTAACATCCATGCTAATCTCCTTCATGGCATACTGGCAACAGGACAGCCCGAGTTCAAAGCAGAGAAAAGTCGAGAGACAATACTATGTTATTTAAGTTACAAATTGCATGCGTTATTGCATGCAATCAATAGTTCATTTAATAGCGCATACAAATTGCATTCAATGAGGCATGCAATAGTAGTCCACACAGCAGCTGATTTTTCACCAAGTAACATTGAGATATTGAATTGCATGCGTCATGGCATGCAATTTATAATCCACTCCACAGCTGATTTATGATGGATTATTCTAGTCTGATTTTTACTCTAATATTGACGTATGAAAGAGGCTCCTTTTCCTTTTATATTATCCTTGAAATTCAAAATTTTCAAAAACCTTGCATATACGTCGACGCGAAATTTAAAGAAGGAAAAGGTCAAATTTCATGAGAATCTATTGCTGCGTTCCGCCATAAATGCGCAACATATGAACATCTAAACATATAAACATTTAAGCATAAAGAGAAATGCAAAACCGTCGACTTGAATCCTAGACCTTACTTCGTTTGGTCAATAAGTAAAATTTGCTTTCATAAGAAATCCAACAAACATCAGTACAAAATCTGGCGAATCGGTTTTACGGAGAATTGATGTGAAATTAGGGCGGAGAAGATTATGTATTTATGTATTCTTCACAAGATTTGTGTTCATGTGTAAGAAACAGATGAAGTAGGCGGAGGAGAGAAAAATAGAAGTTGGAAGATGATAGAGCGAGATGTGTAAAAAGAATAGTAAAAATTCAATAGAATTATTGATAGAAGGCAAAAAAGATTGAGAAGAAGAGCAAAATAAGAGGATTGACGGAAAACGAGAAGATGGGAAGAAGCAGAAAGAAAAGACGAAGAAGAAAAGAAAATAGATAAGAAGGAGGGAGGATAGAGCGAGACCGTTTAGAACTCACGAAAAAGCAATTCGTGTCTCATGTGTATTCATAATAATTATAGGTTAGAATGACCGTTATCAGTATTATCACCATCACACAGATCCGGTGAACAGCTTAGTTGCAACCAAATTGTTGAATGCAACAATCCCACATTATACGAATGATGCATTTCTCATCACCCGATTAAGCATTAAGCATTAAGCATTAAGCTCATCCTCACACACTAAACGCATTCCAACTTTCAGATTCCCAGGAAATTGAATGACTACAGTTTTGATTTCCTTCTTCACTTAGTCTACTTCGTTGTTTCATCCAGTTTCAAACACTATTAGATGCAAGTTAATTGGATTCAACAATTTGTATCCATACAGCCTCAATAAATGAATTTGATTTTGTATTTCATTTGAATTGTACCACATCTGATTCGTTTATCTGAGGCGTTGGATTCCAAACCGTTCCTCATCCACTGAAGTCGGAAATTGAGTTATCGATGTCAGCTTATTAAGATGGCAGCCCTGCATCAACGAAACAATAATTCTTATGTTCCAGAAAAAGTTTTATCCCATTCTAAATTGAGGTTGAAAAACACTTGTTGTTCCAAACCAATCTTCATCCACACTACTTTTCGTTTCAAATGAGTCCCTATCCTGCAAAGGGAATGAGTTCTAACCCGATCCTTATCCGATGTATATGTAATGGAGGCTCATCAGCAATTTTTGATCCATAGCGTAGGCTACCCCATCCTTTGCTTTCGGTTTGGCAACCCACCTTTCAAATGGGTTTTAGTTCCTATTCCTAGATAATAATTATGACTGCAGTATAGAGTTTATGAGGTTGGTATTTCTGGAATAAACAATAAATATTATTGTTGGCAGCAATACATGCATCAAAACAAGAGTAGTTAGATACTGTGGTAGTGAACAGAGGAGCATTGGTTCTGGGCTGAGCTGAGTGTAAACTGTCAGTTTCTTCAGCTATTTTTGGAGGAATATTGTCCATTCAGTCAGGAATATTGTCAAATGTTTATTTTATTTGAAAAAGGCGAAAAGTGGATCAAAATCGTTCTCTCATTCACTGCCCAGTATGTTCCAGGAAGGTCTCCATCCAGCAATGGATGTTCCAAAACAAGCTTCATCACATTTTAAGTTGCAGAACGACCATCATCCAAATTTAAATTGCATTTCTGCTCATTAATATTGGAAATTGATAGGATGGCCATTTGTTAAATCAAAGTTAATTTTGTTATTGATTTTTGAAATCAAAACACAAATGCTCCTTCTTTTCAATACGATTCTACAAATTTTTCTCGATTTGCCAAAAATGGGATTTCATGGATGAGGATTGGTTTGGAATCCGATTTCTTCAAATTGGTGACTCTGTGTAACTGAATATTTTTATTTCAAGTTTTGATTTATAATGCAGATATTCTTTTTTTTCCTTTTCATTTTTCTATTTCTATCTTGTTATTGTAGTAATCTATATTAATTTTTACTGTGTTCATTTATTATAATTTTAGTTTTACATTAATACTTATAGTTTATTCAGGTTCAGTGCTATTTTGTTTTGCATCACTATGGGCCTCGTTAGACTCAGTGGAAATTGTCATATTGTATAAATAAATAAAAATCTCTATGACCAAAAAAAAAATATTCTTCATACACTTCAAAAATATGTAAAAGAATGAAAATTGAAATTAAGAATTTGAGCTTTATTAACAATTTTCATAAAGAAATTCGATTGAAAATTGATTCAAAACATGCTTCAGTTATTTTCTCACAGCAGAGGGGATAAAGCTGGGTTTACACAAAAGTTATTAACAAAATAATTTTTTCTCCGTCCTCATAGATGCTATTAGACTGAATGAAACTTAACAAACAAATGTGTTCATCATGTGTATGATTTATGTTCAATCTAATAGAATCTATGATGATGGAGAAATAAACATTTTGTTAATAGCTTTGGTGTAACGCAGCTTTAGAATAGGATTTTTTTCTTTCTACCTTAGGCACAGGGTAATAATTTTATTTGGTAATAGTCAATCAAGATTTGGATAGCAAATAATTAGTGGACAATTTCAAAATCTTTCAACTCTCTCAAATCTGAATAAGACCGTGTTGAGCAAAGACCAAATTCAAGATAAGCAACTCCCAACAGTCATCTACTCGAACCGGTACTCTAATAGAATAATTTGCATAGTTGCTGTCTCCCTAAGTTGTTTGCAAGTTCCCTAAACTCACCCATAGATTCACAAGTTATTTCAATAAACGCCCCTTCTTCTCGACTTAAATGCATATCCGCAACTATTTAGATTCAATCTGGAGCGCAATCATAACTCTTGCTCAATAGATTTATATAGTTATACGTAGTGGTTACGAAAACGGTTCATATAAATATAAAGTGGCCGGTGTGAGAATTTATAGGTAAATTATTCAGTAACAAGTCTGGTTGAACTTCTTTTCACCTGATTTCACAGATTTATAGCGCTTTCAGCGTCTCTTGAAGACCGAAATACCGTCTAATATCAGTGACAAGATAATTCTAGTTTTTTGAACCCTGTAGTCATGTGTATTCATAAATTATATTGAAGAGGGTGGGCGGTGAAATCTTGGCTCGTTTTCAAGATTGGGATTGGAATCTTCACAATTACTCCTCTGAGATACTTAGATTGTATCTAATATACAATTTGTCTTTAATGAAAGAGTGTAATATTCATGTATAAATTTGTTGCTAGGGAGAGATTTAATAAACGATTGCGAGTCAAGTACGCAAGGGGAGATTTGAAACTCAATTCTGGTTCAGGTAATAATAATTGAAACTATTTCCAACTATATACATTCCTCTAGTATCCCAATCGATGAAACTCTAAATGTTAACTCCGGCTATGGATTGAAACTATTTTTAACTATATATTCCTCTCAAAATACTTTATTACAATCAATTAAACTCCAAATTTCAACTCCAGTTATGAACATGAACTACATTATGAGACTAAGTCAGGCCCAGTTGCACAAATGCCTGTTGAATTTTAATCGTGATTAAATGAGACGAGAACCAATAAGAGAAGCACTCTTTTCTGAAAAGTTTTCTGTGTTTGGTACTGGTGGTATTAAATATAATTGAAATTTAAAAGGCTTTTGTGCAACTGGGATGCAGTCTCATAATGTAGTTCACGTTCATAACTGTACACATGATACTCCAGTCAATACAATTTCAAACGCAGCTCAAATCTATACATATGAAAGCGAAATAGCACTTACTCACTCACTGACTGACTGACTGACTCACTCACTCTCTCGCATAACTAAAAACCTACCGGACCAAAAACGTTCAAATTTGGTAGGTATGTTCAGTTGACCCTTTAGAGGCGCACTAATAAATCTTTTGGCAATATTTTAACTCTAAGGGTGGTTTTTAAGGGTTTAAAGTTCGTCTTTTAGCATATATATTCTTCTTATTCCAATATCTTAAAATTATAATTGAAATGTCCATACCATATGTTAATATAGAACTATAATCTAGAGAGAGTACCTCTTCGAAACAGTTGTTCTGGTAACTAAATTAAAAATTTTGTCAGGTTGGCATTAAGTTGAGTTGACTTTGTTAGGTTGGCACCAAGTTGAAGATTGAAATGCATTTATCGCGGAAAAATTGATTGGGCACTGCTACTTTAATCAGAGCTATCCCTGGGAATATTATATTACTCGCCGTCCGGCTCGCTTCGTTCGCCATATCCGTTTAGCCAGACGTTTAGTCTGGATCCCCGACTGGATTGTTCCCTTGCTAGACGGGATATGGCGAGCGAAGCGAGCCTGACCGCTAGTTATAATATATTTTATCATTATAGCTTAACCTATAGGTTATAAATGATAGGCGTTATAGAATATACTATGAGTTTCAATATGATATGCACCTCGGATTATAATTATTATCTTTATCTTTCATTGGCTAAACCTATAGGTAGATAAATACTCTGCGTCTCAATATTGTGTACAGAGCTACATATTACAATAGACTAGATAAAAATTATTGAATCTGTTATTACCATAGATTGATTGAATTCCTCCAAGATTAAAGTAACTAAATTCCTCTAGGATATCTGGATACAAATAATCCTTGATCCTAGATACCTGGATATTCTAGATACCAGTACCTACATCTGGATTGATAAGTACAAAAATAAGCCTACAGGTGCCTTCAGATTAAACCCGTTCCACATTACCTATTATTACCTATAATTTATGAACTAAATGATAAATGACGTACCATTTGAGACCAGCAGACGCTGAAAACCAATCAACCTGGCCATGATTACAGCTGCATTCAGACATGGTTTGCTGTATTGGATATTGGCAGTGAGCTATCAGGAGGATGGCTTTATGGAGGAAGTATAGAGGATATTGGTTCAGTAGTTTAAAGTATAGGTAGCAGCCTCCAGTTATAGCCCCAGAAGTCCTAGTGGTTAGTGCCTATGTGTTTGTGGTGTGGTGGATAGTCGTAGTTTGATTGAAACTACTATAAGTCGTCTTTCTTCTTCTTCTTCTTCTTCTTCTTCTTCTTCCCCTCCTTCTTCTTCTTCTTCTTCTTTTTCTTTTCCTTCTCCTTCTTCCCCTTTTCCTCCTTTCGTCTTGTTCTCCATTCTTTTTTTTTCTGTAACTTCTCTCCCAGCTCTTTTGCTACTTTTCTTATGCCTTTCTCCCTATGTAGACTAATTGCCTTTTGAATCGATTCTTCTCATCATTTCATTTTATTCTTCCGTTTATGGTGTGATCAAGGGAAAATACCAGCTGTTCTATTAATTGTAGGTTTATAGGCGTCAGGCAGAAAAAATTTAACCTATTTACTTCTTTGTCCTCCAACTTTCCCCCCTCATTTTTTGTATCATGATCAACTACCTAGATGTCATTCTAAAGGTGCGTACAGATTTACGCGCCGCGAACATGAGCAATTCACTTTTAATCAGCTGATGCCAAGCTTTTTATATCTATATCATGTTTCTCTCCTCGTTTTTTCTTATGATTTTCCTCATCTTTCTACTCTATTCAATCATCACTTTTCCTTCTTCCTCTTTTTTCGTTCTCATTACCTATTTTGGTTTTCATCCTTCTCCCTAGTACCTCAATCAACTTCGACTACCCTCAACACTCCTTCATTCTTTTCAACCCTCATCTTCATTATCATTTTACTTACTTCCTCAGCTTCTCCCCTCCTTCACCATTTCATTTCACCTTCTCCTTCAAAGTTGATATCACCTTGTAAAGTGGCCTACCTCTTGAATATAAATAAAATATGAATAAAAATATAAATCCCAGTACCCTTTTCAAATAATATCGTCACGATATGTTTCGGCTACTAATGCCATTATCAAGTGATTGGAAAATAAATGAATAGATTTTATTTAATTTTAAAATATTTTATTTAATATGAAATATTTTATATTTTCTTTTATATTTTCATTTATATTCAAAAGTAGCCCTAAAGAAAAAAGACAGCCTACCTCCTACTTGACATGGGGGATTGATAATTATATACTAGTAGTTCTGTGAACAGAAGACCTCATGCAGTATTCTCATCCACAAGTACCTGATTGAAACTATAGACCTAATGGAAATACAGCAATAGACTGGCTTCTCCACACATCTGTGTAATCACTTATCAGCTGATTTATGATGAATATTTCTATAATCTGATTTTTACTCTAATATTGGCGTATGAAGGAGGCTCCTTTTTCCTTTTATATTATCCTTGAAATGCAAAATTTCCAAAAACCTTGTATATACGTCGACGCGCAATTAAAAAAGGAGCATACATGTCAAATTTCATGAAAATCTATTAGCGCGTTTCGCCGTAAATGCGCAACGTATAAACATATAAACATTCAAACATATAAACATTAAGGGAAATGCCAAACCGTCGACTTGAATATTAGACCTCACTTCGCTCGGTCAATTACACAGATTATTCAATTTTTATCAATAAATTAAATGAAGGTATCCTCTCTTGAGGTGACTCAATGAAATGAAACTATCTCTCTCATAACATAACCATAACTCATTTTCTTTCTCTCTCCCAGACTAATTTCCTCTTCCTTCTTTTTGCACGCATTCCTTCTTGATTTCTAGCATAGCTGCCCTGTTCTGCCGATATCCTGCCAATGCCAATGTGACCCGATATGCTCCAACCCGTCTGATTGCTGTAGTAATCGATTTCAATCAACCTAAAATGCCTTCTATAGGCAGATTCACCAATTAATGTCAGAATGGGTTGAATGGGAGAACATCCCACCCATGTTAGAATGGGTTAAACATCAGGAATGCTGACTTATTCTCAAAGGTTAAAATTAATTTTTAACTGAAATGAATTTTTCATAATTTTTTTAAACAAACTGTTCACTTCATACTGTCAGAATGGGTCAAATGGAAAGCATCAATGCTATTTATGAGGAATTCTGAAACTGTATAGCGAGGTCCACGTTATAATGGCAGTGTTTGATTAGCAATGGTATTGCTATCCTTGTCTATCATTCAACAAAGCGGTTAGCGCAACCCCTTCTCGCTTTGCTCTATTGCCAGATCGTCTTTTAACAATGTAGATATTTATTTATTTATTTATTTATTTATTTATTTATTATTTATTTATTTATTTA